>NW_027527853.1:7613725-7623564 GCF_008692635.1 Crocuta crocuta | reverse complement strand
GGGGGGGGGGGGGGGGGGGAGGGGTGAATAGGTGGAGCACAGAGAATTTTTCGAGCAGCAAAACCATTCTGTATGACACTAAATTGGTGGATACATGTCATTACACATTTGTCAGATCCATAGAATGTATAACACACAGAGTGAATTCTCAGGTAAACTATGGACTTGGGTTAATAATTTATCAATTTTGGTTCAATTGTAACAAATGTGCCTCTCTAATGAGAGATGTAGTCATCTGTAGTCATGTGACAAGAAAGATCTGATGAATCTGTAAAAGGTCCTCCAAATTGATCAAGGTCTGATGTAATGAGACATGGCAGCCTGCATCCTGGGAGGAGAGAGGAAGTTTGGGACTTAGAACTGAAAAGCAGCCTTTGGCTCCCTCCTCCCCACTTCCCAGGTACATGGCCTTAGGAAGTTATGCAATTACTCCCAGCCTCCATCTTCTTCAGCAAGAGAAAAGATCCATTAGAATAACATCTGATGAGTATTTAAATTACAAGACAAGATCCCCTCTGTCAATGGGAATTACAAATCTGAGACCAAATGAACCCATAAAAACATTGTTCAAGGTTCTTTTTCCAACATCTGTGTAGCACATCTAATGACACCTTTGTAGGGAGATTTCTCTGAAAACAACTGAAGAAATGAGCTAGTGACAGACTGCCAATAACATTCACTTGGTGACATACTTCAATTAGTTGAATTTTCATTTTTTTATCCTTATCATTTTATCTCTTAAAATAAACAGTAAACTAAGAAAATACTTAAGATATATTTCTAAATTGATGGCAACATAGACACTGTAAAGTTATTCTCCTTCAGAGCTTCTGTCTAGCAATTTGATACAGTGTCAAGACCATTTCAGTTTCTTAATTTCCTTCATATAGCAATCACTTAAATAATTGAAACAAATTTTAAAAGTCATATCCTTCCCTATTTATTCATAATTATCCAATCAATTGAAGTGCTTTCCTGTAACTTCAACCATAATACAATAAGTGCTATAATCAGATAAGTTTAAAGTTTAATCAACTCCGACTTCTATGTCTATGGAAATGTTTTAGTAATCTAAATTAAAATCACCTACGATAATTCACTCACTCCTCTCAATGGTATTTGGTAGTTCAAGGAGGCATCCATGTCATGGGGTTAGCATTCAATGGCTTTGAAATGTATTAAGCAAAATCACTTTCTTTAAGCACAATGTAAATTGCATTTTAATACTTCTATAGATTTCTACATTGGCAAGAGGAAAGCATAGCAAAATTTCTAAATAAATTTGAACAGAACTGCCCAGTGCTATTCATCATTTCATCTCTGTATTTTAAGGATACAAAATTGCTTACTTAAAAGCCATCTGATGAAATTCTAGTGCTTGTGGTTGGAAGGGCAAATAAGCCCAATCTCATTAGAGTCCATGGTGACTTAGCCAATGTAAGCACATGTACGCAAATTATTTGTGCTTTGGGAATACGCCACTCTTGTAAAGATCCAATTAGATTATATATAGAATACATAATAGATTACAGATACACACACATAGATATTATTCAAGTCTACAGAGCTACTGGAGGCAAAAGTCTACTAAATCAGGAAGCTACTTCTGTATCTCTCAGTACAGAGTAGTATCAAATACTGTGAATTGATTGCTGCTTTTTCCAATTATACATTCTATATGTATAACATGTGGAAAATGTAGGAAATTATATGGGAAGAATAATAATAACTTGTAAACCCACTTACTATTAAAAATATACTTATCTTTAACATGTTGAAAATACAGAAAAAATATAAAAAAGGAAATAAGTATCACCTGTAATGTCAATATCCAGAGATAATCCCTTTTAACAGTTTGAGATACACACTTACATATATATGTACATACACATATGTATACAAGGACTTACATATATCCATTTTTCAAATTGGGATTTAATTACTATATATGCAGCTTCTCACCTAGAGTCTTTCACTCAAAATTATACCATGAGTTTTCTTTTCACATTATTGATTCTATTTCTAAAACATTTTCATTGTTAATGGCTGTCAAATATTTCTATTAGACTACAAGCCCCATGAACATAGGAACTACACCTTGTTCATACAGCCAGGACCAAGTATGCCATAATTTATTTAACCATTTTCCAATTGTTTCATGCTGAAGTGGTTTCCAAATTTTCACTGTCATAAGTGTTACAACATTATCAATGGATGAATCTTCCCACTATTTCCCTTTTGCTGACATCTGTTTACTTTTGATCTCTCTCCCACTCTCAGAGGGGAGTCTGGCTTTGCCTAATGATTCTTTGAGATTTTGTGATGTAGACGTGGAAGGAAAGAGGTGACATTGAAGTTGAAGAGGTGTGTGGGCTAGGACTGGAAGAAGAATTTCCTGAGAATGAGAGATAAAATGTGGGAGTAGCTGTGGAAGGGGAATAGATGGAAGAGAGGAGTTGCAGTGGTCTCTATAATGTCCTCTCTGTGCTTTTCAAATGCCAAGTATGAAAACTGAAGTAGAGTCAGTGTTTTGTATTGTTTTGTTCCTTGTGCCTGGCCAGCATTCATTTTTTGACTATTTAGGGCAGCCTAACTTCTAAAACAAATAACCACCAAATTTAGTATCATTTAAGTTTATTTCTTGATTATGTCACCATCTAATGGGTGTTTAGTGGATGGCCTTCCTGTGATGATGTAGGAGGTCACCAACTCCTGTGTGATGGATTTGACATCCTCCAGGGCCTCTGAGTCCTGCACTGGTCCTTCTGGGGCACCTAGATGGCTCAGTTGGTTAAGCATCTGACTTCCGCTCAGGTCATGATCTCACGGTTCATNAGATCAATTCTTATATAATAATATTCAACTGTGACATTAGAGTAACTGTCATCGGTTAAAATTTAACTCAGGTACGGCCAACTCAGCCAAGTATTTTGTTGTTGTTGCCAGAGTTGTTTTGCTGCTTGAAAAATACATTATTTACCAAAATATTAGCATAAAATATTTAATTAGTACTTAACTCAAAATATGATGTATCTATTTAAAGAAGAACAAGCACAAAATTAACTAAAGATAGAAATTTTTAACAGGGGCGCCTGGGTGGCTTAGTCGGTTAAGCGTCCGACTTTCGCTTAGGTCATGATCTCGCGGTTCGTGGGTTCGAGCCCCGCGTCAGGCTCTGTGCTGACTGCCAGCTCAGAGCCTGGAGCCTGTTTCAGTCTGTGACTCTCTCTCTCTCTCTGACCCTCCCCTGCTCACGCTGTCTCTCTCTCTCTCTCCTAGAAATAAATAAAAAAACATTTAAAAAAAAAGAAATTTTTAACAGGTAGTACAAAAATACACTTTTAATAAAATTAAACTGGAAAGTCTTTTTTGAAACCAAAGTCAGAGGAAAATGAAAAAGGTTTTTTTTAAAGTCACCTATCAAAAGGACCTGGTATAATCACGTGAGCAAATCTTTAAAAGCTATATGGAATAAACCACTCTACTAAGCCCCCCCCCTTTTTTTTTTAAAGAAAAAGGATACATTTCAAATACATGTTATAAGCAACATGACATCATTGTCAAACCCTAACAAGAAGAAAGCTACTAACCAAACTCACTTATAAATATTGACCAAAAGAATCCTAAACAAAACATTAGGAGATGGAACTGATTGAAATACTGAAAGGATAGTAGATTATGAATGAATGCAATTCACTCTAGACTGCAAGGGTCATTTGACATTAGTAAATAAATTAACATATTATTCTCACTTAGCTGCCCAAAACATGTCTGATTTCAAATCTATTTAAGACTGTTTTGAAAAGCCTGATGTAAGATTAAATGGATATTGCCTGAATGTTAAAAAACAATACACAATGGGGCACCTGGGTGGCTCAGTAGGTTGAGTGTCTGATTCCGCTCAGGTCATGATCTCCCAGTTATGGGTTTGAGCCCCACTTTGAACTCTGTGCTGACAGCTCAGAGCCTGGAGCCTCTTTCGGATTCTGTGTCTCCCTCTCTCTCTCTGCCCCTCCCCCATTCTCTCTCTCTCTCTCTTTCTCAAAAATAAACATTTAACAAACAAACAAACAAAATAATACACACTAAAGCCAACATTATGCTTAGTGGCTAAATAATGGAAAGTATTTTTCCTTTAAAGTAAAAAATATGAATATCGTAGATCAGTACAATTATTTAATACTGTTCTCAACATTGAAGAAAACGCAATTAATCAAGAAAATGAAGTGAGGCATGCATATTTGAAGGGAGAATGCAAAAGCATTAGTGTTTTATACTTGTGAACTCCAGGAAAACAAACTGCAAACCTTTTGAAACTGCTAAGAGAATCTGGAAGACAGCTAGTTTCAAAATAAAGATACAAAGATGTAGTGGCTCTTTTCACATACTAACATAACTAGTGAGCAAGCTACCACATTTACAATAGCAGCTAACAACAAAAACTCAAATTAAAAAAAGAGAGAGATCTGCATGCCCATTGTATTCAGCAGAAATAGCAGTTACAACCACAGAACAACATAGATGGTCCTGATATAGAAAAAGACAGACAGCCAAGGAGCAGAGCAGAAAATCCCAGAAACACTCAAGTATTATGAGAATTCAGAGTATAATAAATGTGGCATTTCGATCACAAGGGAAAGATTTGTTAATCACTAAATAATTTGGGACAATTGGCTAGCCACTTAGGGAAAAGTCAAATTTCACACATGGAATTCCAGTAAGATAAAAAGCATTATCCAGTAAGATAAAAAGTAAATGTAAAAAATGAAAAAAAGTACGAGAAAACACTTCCAATAATAGGGTGGAACATGTCTTTCTTAACTTGATGCCAACACCAGAAACCATAGAAAAAAATTTACATCAAAGTTAAATATTTCCCAGCAGCAAAAACAAAAACAAAACACCACCATTATGGAAATTTGAGAGACTTAGGAAAAACTATTTAGTAACACACATGATGGACAAAGAATTACTACCACTGTATGAAGAGTGCTTACAAATCAATTATGAAGAGAAAAATGGTCAAAGACAATAAAATAGTCAATTTACAAAAAAATAAATTAGAATGGACCAAAAAAGACCCATTAAATTTCATTATTTTTTAAAATGCAAATAAAAACAAGAAATAAATTTTTATGGTAAACTTCCTCCCCCCATTTTTTTATTGAGATATAACTGACATACATTACATTAGTTTCAGGCATATAACTTGGTGATTTGATATTTGTAAATACTGTGAAATAATGGCCACAGTAAGTCCTGTTGACATCCATCACCATATATAGTTACAGAATTTTTTTACTTAGGATAAGACCTTTTAAGATTTACTCTCTTCGCAACTTCCAAATTTGCAATACAGTATTATTAACCATAGTTACCATGCTATACATTACATCCCTTGACTTACTCATTTATAACTGGAAGTTTATACCTATTGACTACCTTCACCTATTTTACTCATACTGAACCCACACCTCTGGAAACCACCATGCTGTTCTCTACATCTGTGAACTTGTTTTTTTGTTTTTTTGTATTTAGCTTGTTTTATTTTTTATATGTCTGCATATAAGTAGATTATATAGTATTTGTCTTTCTCTCTCTGACCTAATTCACTTAGCGTAATGCTCTCAAGGTCCATCCATGTTGTTGTAAATGGCAAGATTTCATTCTTTTTCATGGCAGAATAATATATTTATTCCACACTTTTTAAAATTCATTCATCTGCCAATGAAGGTTTAGGTTATTTCCATATGTTGTGTGTTGCAAATAATGTTGCAATAAACATGGGGGTACATGTATCTTTTTGAGTAAGTGTTTTTGTTTCTTGGAGATAAACACCTAGAAATGGGATTGCTGGATCACATGATAGTTCTATTTTTAATTTCTTAAGGAACTTCCATACTGTGTTCCATAATAACTGTATCAACGTACTTTCTCAACCTACAGTACACAAAGGCTCCCTTTTCTCTGTATCCTTGCCAGTATATGTTGTTTCTTGCCTTTTTGACAAGAGCCATTCTAATAGGTGTGAGGTGATAACTCATTGTGGTTTTGATTTGCATTTCCCTGACAATGAGTGATCATCATTTTTTTCACATATTTTTGCCATCTATATGTCTTTTTGGAAAAATATCTTCAGATCCTCTGCCTGTTTTTTCATATTTTTTTCTATTGAGTTGTCTAAGTTCTTTATATATCTTGGATACTAACCCCTCACCATATACGTGATTTGCAAATATTTTCTCCCATCCAGTAGTTGGCCTTTACATTTTATTGATGGTTTCCTTTTCATGCAGAAGCTTTTTAGTTTGATGTAGTTCTACTTGGGTTTTTTGTTTTGTTTGTTTGTTTTTTGTTTCTTTGTTTGCTTTTGTTGCTTTTACTTTTGGTGTCAAATCCAAAATCATCTCAAAGACTTATGTCAAGGAGTTTATTGCCTACACTTTCTTCTAGAAGTTTTGTAGTTTTAGGTCTTACATTCAAGTCTTTAGTCCATTTTGTGTTAATTTTTGTGTATGATGTAAGAGAGTGGTCCCATTTCCTTTCATGTGTGTGGCTGTCCAGTTTTCCAAACACCATTTATTTAAGAAATTGTCTTTTCTCCACAGTATATTCTTGACTCCTTTGTCATAATTATTGGCATGGGTTTGTTTCTGGGCAATCTATCCTATTTCATTGATCTATGTGTATCTTTATGCTAAAACCATACTGTTTTGATTACTACAGTCTTGTAATATAGTTTGAAATTTGGGAAAGCAATGCCTTCAGCTTTATTCTTCTTTCTCAAGATTGCTTTTGCTATTCTGGGTCTTTTGTGGTTCTCTACAAATTTTAGTATTGTTTCCTCTATCTCCATAATAAATGACTCTGGAATTTTGACAGGAATTTCACTGAATATGAAGATTACTTTGGCTAATATATACATTTTAACAATATTAATTCTTCTAATCCATGAGCACAAAATATCTTTCCACTTACTTGTGTCTTCTTCAATTTCTTTCATTCATGTCTCATAATTTTCAGTATATAGGTCTTTCACTTCCTCGGTTAAATTTACTCCTGGTATTTTGTTCTTCTGGATTCAACTATAAATTGGGTTGTTTTCTTAATTTCTCTTTCTGATAGTTCATTATTAATGTATAGAAACACAATGGATTTTTGTATCTTGGTTTTGTATCCTGCAACTCTTTAAAAGAAATATTTATTTTTATTTAGTTATTTTCTTAATGTTTTATTTATTTTTGAGAGAGAGAGAGAGAGAGAGAGACCGTGAGCAGTGAGGGACAGAGAGAGAGGGAGACACAGAATTCAAAGACAGGTTTCAGGCTCTGAGCTGCCAAAGCCAACACTCAACCAACTGAGCCACCCAGGCACCCCAGAAAAGAAATTTTTAAAAACTATAATATAGGGCATTAGATGAATGACAAAAGCCAGATGGTGGTATAGAGGAGGCAAATTTTTACCTCCACCCTCAGGGTTTTTCAGCTGGGCTGGAGAATTAAACTGATATAAAACAGATTAACAAGAAAAAAAGCAAACACATTTATATTGTTTTACATGACATAAGAGCCCTCATTGGGATTGAGACAAAAAGAACTGGTAAAACCTATACACTTTTATAGTAGGTTGAACAATGAGAGGCAATTGTAGACAAGTAACTAAATGGGGAGGCTAAGGAAGATAAAATGTATTTTATTTTATTATTTTATTTTATTTTTTTAAATACTTTGTCAAGTTGGTTTCCATATAACACCCAGCGCTGGTGTTGGTTTCCATATAACCCCACAAGTGCCCTCCTCCATGCCCATCAAGCCCCTTCCCCTCTCCCCCACCCCATCTATCCTTAGTTTGTTCTCAGCATTCAAGAGTCTCTCATGGTTTGCCTCTCTCCCCATCCCGCACTATTTTTCCCCTTCTTCTCCCCCATGNTCCTTTGCGGTACAGAAGCTTTTAATCTTGATGAGGTCCCAATCGTTCAGTTTTGCTCTTGATTCCCTTGCCTTTGGGGATGTGTCATCAGAAATTACTGTGGTTGAGGTCAAGGAGGTTGTTTTCTGCTTTCTCCTCTAGGGTTTTGATGGTTCCCTGTCTCACGTTCAGGTNTGATTGGAGCATTCAGCCCATTTACATTCAGTGTTATTATTGAAATATATGGGGTTACAGTCATTGTGTCATTTGTGGGATTCATGCTTGTGGTTGTGTCTCTAGTATCTTGCGTTTCTTGCAACATTTCCTTCAGAGAATTCCCCTCAGGATTTCTTGTGGGGCTGGTTTAGTGGTGACAAATTATTTCCATTTTTGTTTATTTANGTCACCACTCTGATAGGTTTCCCTTTGTATGTCAGGGCCCTTTTCTCCCTAGCTGCTTTCCAAATTCTCTCTTTGTCCTTATATTTTTCCAGTTTCACTATGATATGTCGTGCAAAAGATAGATTCAAGTTACATCTGAGGGGACTTCTCTGTGCCTCTTGAATTTTAACATCTACTTCCCTCCCCAGGCTGGGGATGTTCTGTGCTATAATTTGTTCCAGGACTCCTTCAGCACCTTTCCCTCTCTCTTCCTCTTCTGGGATTCCTATGATATGGATATTGTTCCGTTTGATTGTATCGCTGAGCTCTCGAACTCTTCTTTCATGTTCTTGGAGCAGTTTATCTCTCTTTTTCTCAGCTTTCTCTTTTTCTATAATTGTGTCTTCTAAATCACTTAGTGTCCTTTCTGCCTCTTCAATGCGTGCATTGGACACCTCCAGTTTATTATGTATCTCATTTATAGCATTTTTTAATTCATCACAACTATTTTTTAGCTCCATAGTCTTTGTAGCAATAGTTTCTCTAATGTTTTCCATGCTTTTTTCAAGCCCAGTGATTAATTTTATGACTATTGTTCTAAATTCTTGTTCAGTTACATTGCTTGTATCTGTTTTGAGCGGTTCTTTAGCTGTCATTTCTTCCTGGAATTTCTTTGGAGGAGAGTATTTCCGTTTCATCATTTTGGTTAGCTTTCTACCTCGTTAATTTTAAAAGCTTGTTGTGCACTCTGCCCCTGCGACTTCTGCTGTATTAAAGAGGGCTCTTTGACTCTCCAGAGTCTGTCTGTTCAGGAAGTGTTCTTTGAATGGTGTCTCTTGGTTTCTCTTGCTGAGATTTCGGTAGTGGTATTTGGGACTCTCCACCATGTGTACTTTCACTTGTTTCTTGAGGTAGCCCTGGAAAAAGAAAACAGACAACAACACAGGGAACAAAGATACAGAAACGCACAGACAAATCCAATAAACACGCAAAGCACTTATATTTCCTTCCCAGTGTATTCTGTCTCCTTCTCTTCCCAAACTCTTGTGGCTCAGTGTCCTATGACTTCAGGCCTTCTCTGTTTGAGAGATGAGTGCAAGTGAAATGCACGGAGCTCCCTATGTCTCCGCCATCTTGCCAGCCAGCTTCTGATAAAATGTATTTTAACAAGGTCGGCTTGAACAGATTTCTTTTGGCCTCCGTTCCTTGTCACTGGTGATAAAAATGTTCTCCTTCCTTCTGGTACAGGGTGGACACTTTTCACAGGGGAGTTTCATCTCCTGCCTTCAGAAATAAAATGGAGGGTCAGAGTGCCCTCTTGTACCTGCCATTTCTCAGGTATCTTTCATTCACAATAATCAACATACCAAAGCAGCACACTTTGGGGTGATATGCTCTTCATTTCTGTGGCAAAGGAGACAGAAAACTGGCATTTTAAAAGCTGCTGCTACAAGGGGGGATGGGCATGGAGGAGGGCACTTTGGGGATGAGCACTGAGTGTTATGTGGAAACTAATTTGACAATAAACTATTTGTAAAAATAAAATAAAA
>NW_027527853.1:7613178-7613682 GCF_008692635.1 Crocuta crocuta | reverse complement strand
CTGCTGCTACAAGTCTCAATGGATACAACTTTTTGGGGGAGGCATTTTTATCAGTCCCTATCACAGTTTTATTTGGGAAACCCATTCAATCCAATAATCCCATATCTAGAAGTTCTCCACAAAGAGGTAGTTACACAATAGGAAAAACATATGTGCTTAAATATGCCTGATGTTTTAATAACCATAAAAGCAAAATCAAAAAGATAAAGCAAAGCAAAATGTCCATCATTAAATGATTAGTTAAGTAAATAAGATATTCTGCTATCATTAATAAATAAGGTAGTGCTTTATCTATTGAGGTAGAAACAAAATCAACCTGTTTTCAATGGAGGGGAAAAAAGGCTGCACAGTAGGATGAACTTATTTATAAAGCAGGCATATGCCCCATTTCTATATGTGTTGGCTACATACATTTCAAAATCTCTGGATGATAAGATTTTGGTGATTTTATTGTTTTTTTTTTTTGCAATTTTTATTTTGTTTTACTTTTATTTTTTTTTTGAT
>NW_027527853.1:7388101-7613136 GCF_008692635.1 Crocuta crocuta | reverse complement strand
AAAAAAGGCTGCACAGTAGGATGAACTTATTTATAAAGCAGGCATATGCCCCATTTCTATATGTGTTGGCTACATACATTTCAAAATCTCTGGATGATAAGATTTTGGTGATTTTATTGGGTTTTTTTTTTGCAATTTTTATTTTGTTTTACTTTTATTTTTTTTTTGATAATGAGTATGTATCATCTTAATGACCAAATATTAAGTTTTCTCAAAAATAAGTCACCGTACGTACCAGTTCCCTAACTCTTTTTGTTGTCTTTGTCTCTCCTTTGCACCAATTTTGCCTCATTTTTTCAATACTAAATTGCATATGTTTTTTCCTACTACCAAGCATCTTAAAATAGATGGCATTTCACAATTGCTGTTGGCCAGGCGACCCACATGACACAGTTGTCACTGCCTGTGCATGTGCAAACTTGGTCGTGGTTATTCATATTGCCATGACTTTTGGTACATCTGTTGAGTTTAACTGACATTTAAAATTGCTTTCATTAATACTGCTGTTTAACTCATCACTTCAAAACTTGGTAGTTTAAAACAACAACAATCACTTTATTATATCTCACAGTTTCTATGTGCCAGGAATTCAGGAAGGGCTTGGCTGAGTGGTTTTGGTTAAGAAATTGCTCACGAGATTGCAGCCCATTAGAAGCTGTAACCAAACCAGCAGCTCAGTTGGCAACTGGCAAAGCATCTTTCTCTGTTTGTGTAGTCTCCAGGCTTTTCCATGTGATCCCCGTGATGTTGGCAGAGTTTGGGCTTCCTCACAGCATGGCAGCCACAGACCACTAAGACTGTTAACATGGAAGCTCTGGGCTCCAGAGCAAATAATCCAGGAAGCCAAGTGGCACCTGTATCATCTTTTCAGACCTAGCTTCAGAAGTCATGCCAGAACTGATGCTTTCTAGTGGTTATAAGCAAGTCACAAACTAGCTGAGATACAAGCAGGAAGAAATTAGGCTTTCTTTCCCTCTTGATGTGGAAGTAGTAAGGTTCCAGAAGCACAAATGCGACAAGAACTACTGTTGTGGCCCCTGGTGAAAAATACCTGGCACAACACGTTTTCAAAAACATTACACTATTATTTAGCATTGAAGCATAGTTATTTTATTTTTATTTATTTATTTTTATTTTTGAGAAAAAGAGAGAGTAGGAGGGGGGATAGGTAGAAGGAGAGAGAGAGAGAGAGAGAGAGAATCCCAAGCAGCCTCCATGCCCAGTGCAGAGCTTGACGTGGGGTTTGATCCCATGACCCTGGGCTCACGATCTGAGCCAAAATCAAGAGTTGGACACTTAATCAACTGAGTCACCCAGACACCCCAGAATAATGCTACATCTTACAACAAATGGCATATTAGAAAAATTATGTAATTAAGTACAGCTTTAGAACTGACTGATTTTCCTTCACTTTACATGTTAGCAAGATGAACAAGGTCTAGCCTGTCCAAGTCCTTCTCACTGTGTGGAGGGGCTGGTGGAGCTGGGAGCTAAAAATAAGACATCAGGAATATTCTATGTTGTAGACGGGCACAGGCACCGGACTGTGGGGACAGTGATCCACTGTCATATTTTCTAGATTGTAATTCTCTTGTGCTATAGACACACATTCAATGTTTACTAGTTGTAACAGCCTGATCTCATCTCTGAAATAAGCAAGGCTCGAACCTACTTTTGTCATGTAGCAGAAATAGAAGAGCAACAAGAAGGAGAAAATGGTTACTGAACAGCAAGAAGTGACCAAAGAAGGGGGGACAGTTGATGGAGGTGATGAGGAACAATGGACATGGGATAAGGAAGGCCACAGGTGATTTCTCGCTTGGGGTACACTATAGAGCTACTGGCCATCTACAGTGTTTTGCATGTGTACCATAAAGTAATTTTGAAAAACTATGCAGCCACTTGCAAATTTCTCAGATATCCGGGGAGAGAAAGAAAATGAAGATAGGACTCCCTGCCACCACATGTGCCTCGGGGTGTCAAAAGAAAGGACAAATCCTTGAAGACTGGGGACACCTGGGTTTCATATAGTTTTAAGCCTAATTAGGTGAGCCTATCTCTTAAACACTTTTGTGTAGGAGTCCAATCTTAGCACATCCCTGAATGTGAGTGGTTCAAATCTTAGCACATCCCTACATGCTGCTGGTGGGAAGCAAACTAGAACTTCCCAAATCATCTTGGAATCTGCTTACCAATTTTAGCAATTACAGTTCTGCCAGATATACCACAGGGACGTTGCACTGAAAACCAGGCATATTCTTTTCAAGTAGCAATGGTTAAGAGACACATTTTTGCTTTCATCTGATCAATTATGGATTCTTCTGAAAGCTACCAAAAAGGAGTATGCAGAGTCTAACTGGTTGTGGAAAACTGCTTTATAAAAATCCAATAAAACCTCTGTGGAATAAAAATATTTTTTCAAAGATGACTGCCAAGTGAATTTCAATAAAAATAAATCCTTTTTTTCCCAATAATTCTAATTATTGAAATTGGTCAAAAAGGAGAAAAAAGGAGATTATATGACCAAAAATAAAAGTGATCTAAAAAAAAGGTTCTCCAGGAGAGTCAGAGCTTTGCACTCCCTGTACTGTTTATACTGGAAAATCTCTTGCAATTCTCTCCTCTCTCTACTTCCCCTCCTCTTCCCCAGATTATAAGAATCGTTCTACATGCAAAGATTTCTTTTTCCAGGACAATAGTAGATGTTACTTAACTTTCTTTCACCTGAGTATCTGTTGTGTCTCCTACAGATTAGCCATGAGGTTGCGTTTTCCCAAAGGTGCCCACCTTCCTCGAACATGCACTTCTCCAGATAATTCTCTAATAGTCCAGAGTTACATATAAAATGTATTTAAAGTGAGAATTATCTGAAAAAAGAACCCCATTCCGAGGGCTTTCTACTTTCATTTGTTAGTGGATTAATAGCATTGTTATGGCAAATAATAGGTTCATCTTTATATTATTTGCACCTCCCACCCAGCCTAACGTCATTCAAGACTAGAAAACCCCACCTACCTGCCACAGCAACCCTGGACAAACAGTCCCAGGAATTCCGGTTGCCCACATACGCAATATTTGACGCACACATTCCATGTCATAACTAGTAAGTACAGAAGCCTAAACGTGTTCTTCCCCAAAACAAGCTGCAAGGGTTTTGACCCTCGACATCTAAAAACGAGTTCCCTGCATCACAAATATGTACGTTAACAATTGGCAAGCAGGCAAACATATGAGGAAGGCAACCCACAGAAGAGGAAATGATAGCTGGTCAAACCACATATGAAGAAGTAGTTCAGTCCCACCAACAATCAGGGAAGTGTAAAGCTAAAAGTACAAAGTGACAGCATTTTACACCCTTCAGTTGGGCAAACCCTTAAAACTGGACAATATTAAGTGTTTGAAAAACGTGAGCCTAGGAGAACTCTCACATGCCATTAGTGGGAGTGCAAAATGGGGCAACGGCTCAGAATTTGGCAAAATCTAGTTGAGGATACGCACTGCCTCCTATGGAGCAGTCTGGCCCATGGTAGGGCTACCACGTTCCTGCGGTTTTACGCGGGTACCCCATAGGGTAATTGTGAAAAACTGTGCAGCCACTTGCAAATCTTAGACACGTAAAATTTTAAATCATAAATGTAAATAGTTGCAGAAGATATAACTCGGTAACTGTTATAAATACTGACATTTAAAAACTAAAGCAGTGATGTCATTCTTTTAAATCTGCTCAAAAGTGATGGGAGACAACAAATGCTATTTTTAAAAGTACACAGGGGCGCCAGGATGGCTCAGTCATTTAAACGACTTTGGCTCAGGTGATGATCTCACAGCTTGTGGGTTTGAGTCCCATGCTGGGCTCTGCGCTGACAGCTCGGAGTCTGGAGCCTGCTTCTGATTTTGTGTCTCCCTCTCTCTCTGCCCCTCCCCCACTCACACTCTGTCTCTCAAATATAAATAAATATTTTTTAAAAACTATACAAACTGCTTCTGTTTAACATTTGGAAATTTTATCTTTTTTTAAAGTTGTATTTCCATTCCACATCACACTGAAGTTTATTTTAATGTGACACGTTTTTATGTTTGAACATCTGTTTTTGATCAACCTATCACCTGTTACACAAATGTGTATATAATGATAAATAGCAAAGGGGAAAAAAGTGGCTTTAAAGACTCTGAAGGCTAAACATTTTTTCTTGATTTAAAAAATTATCATTAAGTAACTATTTTAGGTAGTAATTACCATACTAATTCTTATTAAATCTAATTACTATTACATGAATTACTACTAAATTACTATTGGCCCAAACCAAAATTTATTGCACATATTGATAAGTATTAAATGTAAAACTGTAAATTTTTATTGGAAATGCTTTTAATGAAATGAATGGAGAGGTTTTATCCATTTAGTTCATGTATCCAGATATGAATATTACTTATTGCTAAAATGAAACAGGACTCATGAAATTAACAACAAAATAAATGGAATGAAGCCACTGGCAGCTTCGATTTACCAACAGTATATTCATGATTAAGTGCAGTTTTTACAATAAATTCTACTAAATATACCTAAGTTATAAAAATCTAATAAGTACATGGCAGAAATGAACAAGTGATCTGAGAACTGGTTGATGGGTGACACCAGGAAATTTAAGTCCAAACGGAGTGTTTATGGATTTATAATGTCTGATAATCTTTTTGCAAAGGTAATGTAAATATTTCTTCTACAAATCTGATTGAGAAAATAGAAAACATTAACTTATTGCAACATGAGTTTCTTTTACTCAAAGGTATAATGTTGACCTCTAGGAGACAGACATGAAAGTGGTTTACCTTCTCCCTCCTTAAATCATGCAAACAATGCAGGTGAGTCAAGACCAAGCCCTGTGAATAATCAGTCTCTAAACTTCCCCCTTTTAAGAATGAGAAACGCAGGGGCGCCTGTGTGGCTGGCTCAGTCAGTTAAGCATCTGACTCTTGATTTCAATTCAGGTGGTGATCTCATGGTTCGTGAGATTGAGCCCCACATCAGTCTCTTGGGATTCTGTGCAGAGAATCAGTGCAGAGCCTGCTTGGGATTCTCTCTCCCTTCCTCTCTGCCCCTGCCCTGCTGTGCTCATGCTCTCTCTCCCTCTCAAAATAAATAAATAAACATTTTTAAAGAAAGAATTGCAGGCTGTGCTTCTCATAGACTTGTGTTTTTCCAGCATGCTTTTTATAACTCCTGAATATTCTTAGTTTAACACAGATGGATAAAGACCAAGGAGTTGCCATGAGTTCACTGTCCCAGGAAAGAAGACCCAAAGTTCTCTATATTTCTTACCTGTTTTGCTCACACAGGACTCTTCTTCAGGAGCGATGTGTTCTTTAACAATCAGAAGAAGGAACAGGAGAAATCATTAAACAAAAAATGTCCTGACACCCCACTAGATATTATATCTGAATCCAGATCATCCCATGGATGAAAGTTCCAGCTCTAACTCCACTAGGGTTGCCAAATTTAGCAAACTTTCTGCCTATCTGCCTCTCTCTCTCACACATACAAACATAGGATGCCCAGTTAAATTTGAATTTCAGTAAACAACAATATTTTAATATAAATGTTCCCATGGCTCATACTGGACACACTACTACGTACTACTTCAGGACATATTTATACTAAAGTAATACAAAACTACCTGTGGTTTATCTGAAATTCATATTTAAACTAGACATCCTGTATTTTAACTGAATTTTAAATCCTACCCAAGTTTATGCCTTTAACAGAATATATGCAAGGAAAGACATAAGGTCCTTTTGCAGATTTTCAGGCCCTCAATTAAAGAAGACTATGTGGATCCCAATATTTTGAATTGTCCCTTTGGGACACTATATCAAGATCTTAGGTGAGTAAGAGACCTTTCTTTTAGAAAATGGGAGAAAGAGATAGTGAATGAGGAAGTGGAAATTGCATGTGGCCCTAATGCAGGTAAAGTTTAGGATGTGGAAATTGACAACTTTAGCAACCATACATATTGGGAGAGCCCTTGTGTGTGTGTGTACGCATGTGTGCACCTATGTGTGTGTGCCTATGTGTGTGCGGGAGGTAGAGTGGGGATGGAAACTGGTGCAGTGCACGTGCCCTCATTTGAAGACCGGTATTATGGGCAGAGTTTCCCAACAGGTCTGCACTAAATGGGTGAGCGGGCTATGGTCATGCCACAAGATAGGGACATCTTCAGCTCCCAGGGCAGACTTGGATTAGAGGCACGGTGACATCTGGCAGAGTGACCCAAGTGACCCATATAGTAGAATTGCTCCTTAATACATGTAGGGTGACATCCACATCCATACATGCTCACAGCAGCACTTTTTTATAGTTACCAAAACTGAGATATAAGCTCAATGTCCATTAAGAGCAAAACTAGAGGAATGAGTCACTGTGTATTCAGCTAACCAAGTATTATAGTCCAATTAAAATGGATAAACTTGATTTATAACTCCCAATATGAAAAGATCTCTAAAACCTAGCACTGAGAAAAAAGCAGGCCATAGAAGGAAAGTACACACGGTATGGTAATACATGTAAAATTTACACTATTAGGGAAATTTAAAAAAATACAACCATCATGTATTAAAAACAGACAAGCACTGATTAGAAGGAGGTACTGTAACTTCAAGGAAAGTGCCTGGCTCTGGCAGAAGAATGGGATTAGGACAATCTCATACGAAGTCACACCAGTCATCCTCCTCCTATCAGTACTACTAATAAATGGATCCTTCACTCCAGCCACATTAATTACCACCCAAGAACACCTATGATTAGTTTCCCCCAACATGACCTTTAGCCATAATATGGCTCATTTCAACATCAACAGAAACCAATCGAAGTCCCTTTGACCTAACAGGAGAAGCAGAACTGGTTTCTGGTTTCAGTGTTGAATACACAGCAGGTCCCCTTGCCCTAGTTTTCCCAGCAGAACATGCCCTTAGTATCATAATAAATATCTTCACTACAGTCTTATTCTCTGGAGCATTCCAGAGCCCATATGTACCAGAACTCTATTAAGTCAACTTCACCATCAAAACCTTACTCTTAAAAATTACCTTTCTATGAATTTAAGCATCCTACCCACGAGGTAGGATTGTATAAAAGCAATGATGGAGGACGCCATTTGGGCATCAGTGGGTCAGGCACTAGTCTTCGTTCTTTACACTATTATTCATCGTATATACTCTCAACAACCCCATGAGGGATTGAATAGTATTATCCCATTTTACAGATGAAATGACGGATATACAGAAGAAACCAAGAGATTAGGAATTTGCCCAAGGTCACACACCTCTATAAAGGATACAAAAGGGTCCTTAAGTGTATACTAAATCTTCTTTAATTAATAAGGACTTGAAATTTGACAAAATGACAACATAATAAATGAATGGGTATTTATACTTCCTCTTTTTTCATCCTTTTTTGAAATATCACATTTAAAAGCTCTGTTTTATTCTTTCAGAAGCTTAAACTTGTCTAATAAAATCATTCTAAAACTCTCGTTATGAATTCTTTTCATGAAAACATAGGTCTTTATCTCAACTGTCCTCACCAATGGTAGATAAATTCATAGATGAGTGTTCTTTTTTATTTTTGTGTGATGAAATGGAAGTGGAGATATTCTATCTCAGTCTATATTACATAAGTATGGCCAAAAGCTTCCGTGCCCCACTACAATTTATGTTATAATATTTAGGGATGGCTTCCATCCATAAAATCTATGCTTTGCATGATCCAAATGTATGAATGGGAATTAGGCCCAATTTTCCCTTAGTTGGTTTAAGTAACAAAATCTTTTTTTTTTATTTATTCATTTTTTTTTTTTGCAGGTAAGTTAAAAGACAGTATTTAAAAGCTTGCTACAGTTAAATTTCTAAGAGCCAGGAGAATAAGCAGTATAAAGACTAATCTTTGACTTATCTATCCAGAATAGTTTCAGGTGTTAATTTTATCTCCATTTCCAAAATCTATTCTAACATTTCACCCAGATCCATTGATGAGGAAGTTGATGGAATAATGGAATGACAGTACACATTCCTCCCCAGGACTGCTCTGTTAGGCAGGAAGGGCAGCCAAAGCTGTCCTCCAGAAGCACATCTCCCCAAAGACTAGCAGGCGGGCAACTGGCCAAACCTCCCTGACAAATCACAGCTGTTACTTACTTACCCTCACTGTGTTTGCTTTCAAAAGCTAGTTGTCGGCTCCATTGTGAGCAGGAGAAAGACCTGGCCCAAGCCACACTGATGGGTCTAGATAACAGCACACTTTCAGCTGCACGAGTCCCTGGGAGTCTGTAAATAACTAAATGGCTGCAGGACTCACAGAATCCTAGACAATGAAGGAAACGCACAGGTATCTGAACTGCTACTGCCACCATCGACTTGTCACACTGTCTGAAATTTGTATCAACAACTCTCTCAGGTCCAGACCTTGATCTAAGGGATTGCTGGTCTCAGTATAACTCTGTACCTTGCAGGAAGGGGATATTGCCCCAGAATAATGGATTAGTGTATTTGATTAATTGGCTGACAGTTTAGAGACACCGGAAGATAAGAGAGTGGGACACAGAAGAGATAAGTTTTAATGAGGAGAATCTAGAAAGGCACACATTATAATGCAATTGCAACGAGGGCAGTGTATACACACACACACACACACACACACACACACACACACATAAGCCAATATGCTATTTATAGAGTTATATATACATCCATGTAATCTATATAGGAAGTTTTATACAGAGAGAGAGATTTACTATAAAGAATTGCTCATGTGATTTTGCAGGCCGAGAAGTCCCACAATGTGCTGTCTGCAAGCTGGAGACCCAGAAAAGCTGGTAGTGTAGTTCAGTTCAAGTCCAAAGGCCTGGGAACCGGAAGGTTGGTGGTTCCAGTCCAAAGGCCGGAGAAAACCAATGTTCCAGCTCAGCCAGTCAGGCAGAGTTAATTCTCCCACTCTCCAATTTTTGTTCTATTCAGACCCTCAAGGGATTGGATATATTCCACCCACACTGGGGAGAGGATCTGTTTTACTTAGTCTATGGATTCAAATGCTAATTTCATCCAGAAACACCCTCACAGACACACCTAGAAAAAATGTTTAGCCTAATCCCTGGGCACACTGTGATCCTGTCAAATTAACACATGAAATAAACCATTATAGGCAGGCTGCAATAGAATTGCAAATGAGGAGAAAGCACTGAAATGCTAAGTACTCACGTATGGAGAAATCCAAGAATATTATTAGGAAGTAGGAATCACAACCTTTGCCTCCTTCACATTATCTGGGCTTTAACCTTAGACAACTGCTTTGAGGAATTCAGTGACCCAAGAGTCTTCTCAGAGTTCAGATGCATATTTCCAGGTCCACAAAGCCAGTCGGTACCACTGAGATGCATTTTGTGGAACGGAACAGCTGGAGCGCTCTTCTGCCACTTACAAGTTAATGTCTTTGGGTTCCATAAACATCAGGTCCCTCATAAAATGGAGATAACACCCCCACCCCCTTTTAGGGTTGTTGTATTATCAGAATGACTAATGAGTGATAATCACTCAAATCACCTATGTGAGTTGTATTAACCACTGCCATATACACACACACACGTAAAAGCATGGACGTTGGCCAAAGTCAACATCTCATTCTCATTGGCTAATATTCAACACCTATGTTCAAAGATCTAGTCTTTGCTTTGTTGACAAACATTTGATCAGCTGCTTAGCATGGGAACAGAAAGGCGATGCACTGATTCTCAGCTGACCTGGTGCTAGCACCAATATGAATTAGTTAATGCCAGAAGTTACTCAGTAATGTAGACATTGACCAGGACCACACTTAAAACCAAACTCCATGTGTCTTTATAGTTAGAAACAACCTAAGGTGATCTGTGGGTTATTTTCTTCCACAAATTGCTGGGGGTTTTGGTGCCAAAAGCAGGTACTGAGTACTTAAAGAGTATGTATGAGAATCTGCGAGCATTTTGTGTATTTCTCGGACAAGATGCCGTAACTGTATACAAATGATTTAGATATTATTTTATATTAATTGTGCTTTCCCTCACTAACTGCACACAGGATCAGCTACAGGATTCAGTTTGCCAGCCTGTTTGGGAGTAGCAATTCTCAGCACTTGGCATCCAGCTCAGCTGTAGCAGAGTCACTGGGTAGGCTGGCCGTCCCTCTTCACCCTACGCTGCACCCTGCAACATAATGAATCAGAATTTCTGAAAATGGGTCCCAGGAGTTTTCATGTATAACAAGTTCCCTAGGGATACCTGGCTGGCTCAGTCAGTAAAGTATGCGACTCTTGATGTTTGGGTTGTGAGTTCAAGTCCCATGTTGGGCATAGAGCTTACCTTAACCCTCCCCTTCCCGAAACAAACAAACAAAAGCTCCCTAGATAATTCTTACTCAGAGTGACGTTTAGAACATACTGAGTATATGACAGAATGGAAGAGTGATCACTTGATATTAACCTTAACCTACATCACAATCTTTTGCCTTCACACTATTATCGACACGTCAACATTTAGTCTCTTTCTTTGCCCTATTTAAGAACAATCTGGGAGGCACCTGGGCGGCTCAGTTGATTAAGTGTACAACTTCGGCTGAGGTCATGATCTCACAGTTCATGAGTTCAAGTCCTGCATTGAGCTCTGTGATGACAGCTCAGAGCCTGGAGCCTGCTTCGGATCCTGTGTCTCCCTCTCTCTCTGCCCTCCCCTGCTTGTACTCTGTCTCTATCTCTCAAAAATGAATAAACATTTAAAAAAATTTTAAATAAAAGAACAATTTGGTTCATCCTAAAAATTAAATACCTTTCAGTGCCTTTAGGTCAGCATTCTGGATTCAATTTAATTGTAGATAATGAAAGAGCAAAAACACAGGGGAAAAGTTGAGTTACTTGAGTTGAATTATTTGAAGGCTCTGATTCACGAGAGCAGGTCCCTTCTCTGCACTACTCCCATCCCAAGGGTAGTTCTTAGGAGGAAGCTGCTCCATGCAGTCTCCCCACCCCTGTGCCCTACAGCCTCCCTGTACCCAGTCCCCACCGCATGCTGCAGAAGGGCTTTGTACACAGTGTCCTGCACACGTCACGATTATGCAGTCGTTCCTCAGTCTGGCTTTCCTTAACCATATACTTTCAGGGGACAGCAGCCAGCGTTGGTGATTTTTTTTCTTGTTCTCTATGTTATGCTTGTTCTGACCATATTTCCTGAGCTGTACTTTTATGTCTACTGAACCTAATATAAAACAAACTGAACTTAGATTTTATATTTTTATATCTCACTTTTCTTGTAATTTGATTTTATTATAGTTTTCAAACACACAGCTTTGCAACGGATTTTTTTTAAAACTTCTTCCCCAAAGATAGCTTGCAAAGCACTGCTGTCCACCACACTCCTTTAAACAAATTCAGACAAAACAGAGCTCTACTCTAGCATGTTCTCACCTGCTAAGCAGTAGGTGGTTGTCCTAGATTGTCCATGAGCTTTCTGTGGCTCTGCAGTGCTCTGTGGATACAGTTAGTTCTCATTTTCCTACAGGTGACAAACTTTTATGTTCACAGCGGACTTTCTGCTGTCCAGTCGCTGCTCTGCACCATCTCTCCCCCTGTGAGACTGTGTGGGTTTAAGGAATAAAGAGCACTTTAATAATAGCCCAATCAAAATGTAATTGAGAAAGGTAATTTGGCACCAAAAATACTACATGCTATACATCAAAAAGAAAATCTAGGTATTTTTGCCATCTGCTACTTTGGATTCTCACTTCTCTCCTCCACTGAGATTTAAATGTTCCTATCAATAGACTGAAGGAGGCATTCTTTCTGAATCTCCCTGTATTTGCCTCATCATCACACGTCTCGCATTGGATTTTAATCATTTGTGTAACATGAAGCTTCCTGGGTAGATTTTCAGCCTCACAAGAATGGAGATCATCTTTGTCTTACCACTAGGTTCTAGGGTTCAGTCTCTGACATATTAGTAAATATGTATTGGGGCGCTTGGGTGGCTCGGTCGGTTAAGTATCTGACTTCAGCTCCGGTCATGATCTCGTGCTTTGTGGGTTTGGGACTTGTGTTGGGCTCTGTGCTGACAGTTTGGAGCCAGAAACCTGCTTTGGATTCTGCTTCTCCCTCTCTTTCTTCCCTTCCCCTGCTCATTCTCTCTCTCTCAAAAAATGAATAAATATTAAAAAAATAAAAATAAATAAGTAAATAAATATGTATTGGAATAAGTGAATGAATGGAAGAATGAATGAATTTCTTTGCGGTAGAACCATGGATTAGACTGTCATTTCTTTATAGTCTTGCATATTTCTTGAATATTTCTTGTCCATTACTTTTTTTTGGTTCTATAATCTCTGAGCATAGACTTTATAGTTTGAATAGAATCTAAGATTTTACGTGTATTCAGAGAGCCACGGTTACAAGATCTCTTAATTCCCTCAACTCAGCAATTTTTAATACTAAGTCCCCAACAGACTTGTTATCTGCAAGTCTGCTTCTGATGGCCATCAGCCTCTCACTTTCTGCTTCAGATTAGCATAGTAAATCTTGCTTTTAGATTTTTTTATTGATGATCATATAGCATCTCTGCTGCTTGTCCTGCATAAGTAATTTTTTGAAAAAAATGTTATTTAGCCAGCAGGTGCTTAAAAAGTAAAGGATTTTAAGAAGTTATTTTCTTCTCCAGAGAAAATGTAGACAAAGCAACTTTAAAGAGAGATCCAGTTAAATCAACGTTTGTCTCTGAGAATCGGATCCCCTGAATTCGTTCTTCAGGTCTCTCTGCTTCACACTGAATGTCTGACCAGGTTTTCCTTTTTGGATCTATACTACTTGGATTAAGTAAGGGATGACATCACAACATGCCTTTCCCCCAGTGCTTCCTCAGCACGCTGACCCCCTGAAAGCTCTGGAATGGCTTCTTTGTGTGCTAGTAGAGACCATCTGGCTAGTTGTACATAAACAAGTTTCAACACATGGGCCATAACGCATACATGGCTCTGCTCTACTAGTGCGGAAAATTAAGAAAAGGTTGCTCTCTTGACATGAGAAGTTCATGCAGCAGCACCGTGTAGCGGAGGGCCTGCCCTATGGCGCACACAGGAGACTTTCCTCCCTGCCCCTTCTGTCCCACTTATGGAGCATGTCACTTGATCACATCAACTTTCCTCGATTGTCTCCTCCAAAAACTAAAAAGATGCCAAGGAAATGCTGGCCTTTTGCTCTCCTTCTCCCTTCTCCCTTCCTTCTTGTCCTTCTTTCCTTCCTAATAAGAACTATTTATTACATGCCTTCTCTATATGTCGCAAGCACAATGCTAAGCGTTGGGCATACTGGTGAGGAAAACAGACACGGTCCTTGCCCTTGAAGAATTACTAAACCATACTGGAGACATACATTAAATAAATCTTTGAAAACTGGAAAAATACTCTGGATAGAGAGGGAAAGCATGTGTGAAGGTCCTGGGATGGGAAACCTAGACTGTTTAAAAAATGCAGGATTTATGGGGTGCCTGGGTGGCTTGGTCAGTTAGGCATCCCACTTGTGGTTTTGGCTCAGGTCATGATCTCACAGCTTGTGAGTTTGAGCCCCAGGTTGGGCTCTGTGCTGACAGTAAGGAGCCTGCTTGTGAGTCTCTCTCTCTTTTTTTCTCTCTCTGTCCCTCCCCTACTCACGTGCTTTCTCTGTCTCCGTCTCTCTCTCCAAATAAATAAATAAACTTAAAAAGTAAATAAACAACGCAGGATTTATACACATTTCTATCCGTTAAGTTGAGGACTCAGTTGACAGTCAAAATGCTGCAAGGAAAACCCCTACCATCACCAGATGGCAATTCGAACAATCATTACATTAGCATAAATTATCTGTAAAATGGTCTGACTTTTCTATTCATATTGCCTGGAATCAATGAATCTAATGAAACTGCATGAAAATAGGATCATCAAAAACATATACAAGCATCTCAAGCACATGAAATGGTGGTAAAGGCTTTAAGAATTATGAAATAGTTTCCAGGAAACCTAGGAAATTTAGGAGTGCCCTGTTTAATATTTACATGATAAAACTACACACTAAGGTAGCATTCAGTTATGGCTTACGTGTACTACGTGTACCCTCCTTCCCAAGCACCATTTCACAGCACCCAGTCCTACAGGGTGACAGCTGACACTCTTGAGTGAGCCGAGAGATAAGTCCTAATGGTCATTCTTGCTGAGCAGTCATAAAATATGTGTAAAGTGCTTATCTCAGCGATTTTCCCAATTCTTGGTTAAAACAAAAGCTGTGCCTTTGGCACAAATGATGTCATGTGTGTAATAGTATAAAGTGTTTGTATTTCCCTCATCCTCTCTCGATTTCTACTTTTCAATTGGCTGCCATGCATGTAAAGCACACGTGGCCAGAATAAAGCAGAGAGTTCAGTAACCAGGCATTCAAGTCAGGTGTGATAAAAAGCCGATTTGAATAACTAAGGTCAGAATTTAAAAAATTAAAAGGGATGCCTGGGTGGCTCAGTCTGTTGAGCATCCAACTTCAGCTCAAGTCATGATCTCGCTGTGTCAGTGTGTTCAAGCCCCGCATCAGGTTCTGTGCTGACAGCTCAGAGCCTGGAGCCTGCTTCCGATTCTGTGTCTCCCTCTCTCTCTCTGCTCCTCCCTTGCTCATGCTCTGTCTCTCAAAAATGAATAAATGTTTAAAAACAATTAAAAATTAAACCCATTTGAGAACCTGAATCAATCCAGTTAACCCTAATGCCTTGTCTTGTGCTACAGGAAGGAACCCGGTCATTTCTCACAAACTGCCATGGCACTCCCTAAGTGATATGGTGACCATCTGAGGAACGTCTGCCTTCAATCTGCTGGCACACTCCTTAAAAGTAAGGACTCATGTTACCCATCCATGTTCCCTCCATGTTCACAGTGCTGAATGTCACACCACCAATCAAATCAAGGACCCAACGGTCATTCTTAAAAAAAAAAAAAAAAGTGACAAGTGACATGCAGTGAATTACAGACTGGCTTAACTACCTGTTAGGATTTTAGCAAAACCTATAAAGCATGCCCTTTTGCAAGTCTACATATAGCAATATTTATGACAGCAGACCTTCAATTAAAAATCATTACTTAAGTTGCTTTATTACAGCTACAAATAAACTTTATTTGATGTAATGTAATAAAACATTTTCAAACTTAACAACATTTATCTGACCAGAATTAATCATTTAAATTACGAATGTAGGTATATACAGTCACTTTAGCAAATCTGTGGTTCAGGAATTTGTACAAGCTTTGTCTGAAGGGACGGTGCCCACCTCCCCTTCCAGACCCTTCTTTGTGTCTGGTAAGATGCAGTGTCAGTGAAAACTGAAGAAATTCATAATCCCCGTTGGAATTCCACATTTTCCTGTGAGAGAACAGCTACATTTCTTGTAGGAAAATAATTTTCTCTGTCAGTTCTCTTTTATCAAATGAAGGTTTGTGTTCATTTTTCCCCCTTGGAGGTATTCTTCTGATCCACCATCTTCCTGTCTCATTACATATTACACAGTACCATTAAAAAAAAAAAAATCCACAAAGGGGCCTTTTCTGTTTCCTTACCTGCCCTTAAGGTCTACCACTTTGGGAAGAGAGAGGGAAGAAGAACAGAACTGGCCAGGCACACATTTGATTTAGGATACAGAGAACACAAAAACAAATCCTCCTGAAGGAACGGATTGGGTTTCTGAGTGTTTCTCAGTACAGCCCAAGCGACCTCCAATTCACACCATTCCCTTTAATACAATGCTGCTCACAAAGAATTAACATATTGATTCCTCCGTCTCTGAAAGCATCATAGCCTTTCATGGAAACCCCATTGTTCCCACACTTTCCCCAAAAGAACAGAGTTATGGACCAGCCCATGAGCCCACTCCATCTGTGAGAACCCGACAGCCAAAAGTTCTGTGTCTATAACCATGCTGGAATACAGTACAGTTAGGTAGCACTCACTCTTCATCCAGGTACACAGCCTTCCTCTCAGAAGGAATCCCTCTCATCTCTCAGGACCCTTCAGAAGAAGTGTGAGTGCAAGAAAAAGCTTTATTCAGGTTTTATGATCCTCTCCATCCTGAGATCTGTTCCTGAGTTAAACCGTAACAATCAATGAGTTAACAAAGAAAAATACATTGGTGGGGAAGTCACAGGGACCCTGCAAAAAAAATAAAAAGCGAAACTATTTGACAGAAGCTTTAACCAGACACTGCTCCGGGAAATCATTTATATTAGCTGATGACGGGATTCTGTTTTCTAACACACACATGCAACATATTCAACATTACGCTTACCACAGTTTGCTTGGAAAAACACCCTTCTGTCCTACCACAAAATACATTCTGTCTCGTGAGTGATTCCTGAATATTCACCACAATGCCTAGACTCGGAAGCATGGGAAGTGAGCATTGGAACTTTCTTCCTTTTGTGGACTTGGACACACACACACACAGCACCAGAGACTGTTTCCTTTCTGAGACTTAACTCTGTTTTGATGCTTTACTGCGGAGCTGATCTGGCTGTCCTAAACTGAGAACTATTTTCATTGGCACACAAGAGCCACAGCAAAAGAGGAGAGGTCACCATCTGTCTCCCTCCTAATATGCTTTGCACAACAGATCACCCTGCTTGTCACGTGTCCGCCATCCCAGGGAAGGACGAAGCCACGCTCCATTCCGCAGCCTCAGCAAGTGATTGCATTGCTTCCACCTCTGTCTTGCCTTGTTTATTTCCACTTTTGATCATGAATCATGACTTTTTTTTCTACAGTAGTCAGAGTTTTGTCTATAAAGAGAAAGAGAGAGAGGGAGAGAGAGAGAAGACAAGAAAATGATTTAGCAGAACCGTAAATGTGAGTTTCATTTTGTGGTGGGTGGATTCAATTTTTACAGCATTCAGTAATTTGAATCAGTTGTGGCTTCTAAGGGTTTCTAAAAGGAAAGGGAGCATGCCGTGGCTCTTTTCATAAATTTTATAACTTCTCTAAGTTGCCAGGGCCTTAATATATTTGCAAACCAGCCCCAGATAACCCATTTAGAAATTCACTTTGATAATACAGCTGCAGGCAAAGATGCCTCCACTCTCAAAACTGCCTGCAAAATACTACTGTGCTTGCCCCACATGAAAAAGAATAATGATGACCACTTATGAGAAGTGTTCCTCCCTTCAAGCCCAGGAGGGTGCTTTATAGAAAGACGTGTACAAAGGTCAGGAAACCCTATCTCCCTCACTTCCTTTTCTCTGATTCACAGAAGTGGCATGAGTCATGGAGAAGTCTTGGCCAACAGCTGAGGACAAGACTCCTCTTGGTGTAGATCCACATTCCCTCTAGGTCCACACTCCCCTAACTCTGTACCTTCAAAAGACTCAAATTACCGAACACTATGTGTGAGCTTGAGACCTAGGTCTACTGGGGTTGTGGGCCTGGCCATGCACCCCGGGCTTTGCCTCCCCAGCTCATCGATAGTACCACTCTCACTTGGCTCCCAAGACCAGACAGGTGGGTTTTTCCTGGTGACAGGATCAGTTTCTCCATAAGACAGCATCTCTTGCTTTCTCCGTCACCTCATGGAATGGCGCCTAAAGAGAAGCGCCATGCTTCAGCTCAAACCCGCAGCTCTAGGCTCCTGGGTTTGTGAGAACAGGCACAAGAAAGAGGCCATGTCCCTGATGATGCTCCACACCTGTTCTTAGCCTGGGGCCTTGGCTGGTGCTCAGCACAGAGGGGAAACTGCACTTCTCTGCAGCTCAGCGCAACTCTGCTCACAGCGGTTCGTGCAATGAACCAAATCCCTCTAGTCCTCAAGCTGTACCACATTTCCCAGGTCCTTTCCCTTACCACCTGCCTGCCAGTCAACTACCAAATGTTCAGACATCCTTGGCCTTTATCCTGTCTCAATGCCACCCTCCTAATGTGGGCCCTTGTGTCAGGAGACCTCACTTTCATAGTGGTCTCTTACCCCATCTCCCGTCTCCTATTGTGAACCCATGATTTAGCAGAACCGTAAATGTGAGTTTTCATTTTGTGGTGGGTGGATTCAAGACTACACTGTAGTCTTGCTCTCACTCCTGCTCCAAAGCGTTCGTCCCTGCCCCGACCCACGCTGCCCACCTAGCCCTGCCTGCTGACTCCACCCAGCTTCCACGTACTGCTGCAGACCTGTCCCAGGTTCTCTGTCTGCCTCCCTTCACATCTGTGCCCCTCTGTCCATACTATCCCATCTGCTATGAGTAGACTCAGTCGGACTTCCGCCCCAGCCATCCCTTCTTGTTAAATTCCTGCTCCTTATTCAAAGTCCGGTCCAAATGTCACTTCCTTCGGGATTTTCCCTAAGACATTCCCTCAAGGCTTATTTTTCTTGTATACCCATCTGTACTGCTTGATGTTATTTGGTGCAGTGTGCATCTACTCAGAAAACAAAACATGTTAGAAAAAGCAAGAAAGTCCAGTTGCCCACCTTTCCTACTGAATTTTTTTTAAATGTTTATTTTCTGAGAGAGAGAGCACAAGCAGAGGGGTGGGGGTGGGGGGAGACAGAGAGGGAGACACAGAATCAGAAGCAGGCTCCAGGATATGAGCTGTCAGCACAGAGCCTGATGCAGAGTTCAAACCTACAGACTGTGAGATCATGACCTGAGCCAAAGTGGGACACTTAATCGACTAAGCCACCCAGGCACCCCATCGCCTTTTCTAATTTAAAGAGATACTGCAAACTTAAAATGCAGGTCGCTACAAAGCATGATGCAAAAAAGCTGTTATTATTACTAATTGATGATTTAATAAAAATAATGAGCCCAGTTATAGTTAGTTAATGATCAGGAAAATACTACCATGGGTGGCGCGAGGGGGGAGGGGGGATGAGAATCCCTCAAATAGCAAACTTTGTGTTTGCTTCTGCTTTAAGGCAACATCCCACCACAGACACCCAGAATTTCAGGGCCTTCCAGTTTCTGCTAGGATCCCTTTGATTGTTTTGCTGTTGTTTGCTTGTTTTTGTGTTTATCAGTGGTTTCCATAAAGAAAAGGCAGAATTGCCCTGAACTCCAAAGCTTCTGCACAGATCATGGGGCTGCCGATTGACAGAACTCGTAACAGGAATGCAAGATGATTCTGCTATCGTTCACCAATGCAATCAACATGGACTATACAACTTTTGTGAAGAGAAGGACAATACAATCACCAAGGAGAAGAAGGAGAGGGGAAGGAAAAGCTACTTCAGAACAACTTCATGAAATTCCTTTCTACACAAGTATTTTATAAATTGCTTTTCCATATTGTTCACAATAATGGTGTCAAAGAACCAAACTCGTCACAATGTGACACTGAAAAACAATTGATGGCAATTCAAAGCAAATCCATAGATAAGGTTGTCAAATTAAAAAGCAAAACAGAAGGATCCCTGCTTATATCACATTATCACACTTGGTTTTGTATTACCAAATTTGAATACTTGTGAAAAGGGGACAAAGGTTATCATTTAGAAGTGAATTAAAACTACCAGTGAAGCATGCATAGCTTTTCTATCTACTCCCTACATCAAGGAAGATTCCCCAGTGCCAGCTGGACTCCTGAGTCTCTCCTCGTTACACTGATCAAGAAAATGGGAAGAAAGGGGTAGATATCTGGAAGTAGCAATACACAATCTGGTAGACTGTTTACACAGAGAAGGAAGAAAACTATTACGTAGGGGGAAAAAATAGAGCCAAGAAGGCAGAGTTAGAGGCATAAGTGAACGAGATTAGAGCCCAAGCAGCCATAGAGGGAAGGAGGAAAGGGCTGGAGAGACTGGAGGGAGGAATCTTGAGTCTACAGGCTGGCCAGCAAGTGTGGATGCTGGAGAGACCGGTAGCGGGGGACAAAGGATCCCAAGAAAGTTTGCTGTGAGCTATGGAGTTGACACCAATCGCTGTTCCATAAACTGCAGTAGAGCTGTGAGTTGTTTGGGTTACTTAGCTAGTGTGTGCTTGAGCACAAGCGTGCAGTGTGGGCTGTATGCAGTACTCTGGTTACTAGTCTTTTCCTAAACACCAACACCATGTCCACTGCCAGCCTGGCCCACTGGCCTGTGAGCATCCAGAGCCAAGGCCTGCTCGCTTACTCATCTTTCCATCCCCTGACGTGCCTGGCGGCATGCCTTGCCTGGAGTAAGCCTCAAATGTTTCTGGAGAAAACCAGCCACTGGAGAGACTGTACTTCCAGCCTCTACCCCGGATCAGCCTGTCTTTTTGATAATTTCTGTTCTATTTATAGAGATTGTGTCAAGGGCTTACGTCTGTCCACACTAGGGCTTTGCAACATCAGCATTACAGAATCTAGGCGGTGGGGGGAGGTGTAATTCTTTGCTGAGGGAGGCTGCTCCCGCATTACAGGATGTATAGCAGCATCCCACTAGATGCCAGCAGGTTCTCCCCTCCCCCAATTGTGACAACCAAAAATGTCTCTGGACACTGTCAAGTGTGCCCTGCGGGCAAAACCAACTCTGGTTGAGAACCACTTGTCTACACTAAAATCCCAGCTGGAATGCAAGAGCCTTCATAATTTAATCTCATTCTACCTTTCCGTTGTCATCTCCAAATCTTGCCCCACCCCAATGCTTAATGTCAGTCAGACCGTCCTTTGCATAAGCAGGTCCCCTGCTGCCTTTACTTTTCTACTCTCCTTTAGCTACAAATTCTTGACTACTTTCAGAGACACATCCAAGCCCATACCTTCCAAGGTCTTCCCTGATCAGGGTTAGGGTGAGCTCTGAGTTATGTTCTTCTGCTTTGAATCCTACAGCTTTTCCTGTTGTCACCTTTCTGTCGTTCTTATTACAAACAGGACGAGTGTGCATATGTGTGTTTATGTTCGGTCTGTCCCATAGAAATATACGCAGGACAGGAAAGACATCATGCATTTTCTGCATCCTTTTCATTGTATGGCAGAGTTATAAGCAAGAATTTAAAAAGGAGTCTTCACACATTGGATGGACTAGAAAGCTGCCTGGTATAGATTTTTTTAAATCAGCAGCTCTTCTAACTCTCTTATTAGAACTTTCCTGACGTTGGGGTGCCTGGGTGACTCAGTCATTTGGGTGTTCAACACTTAATTTCGGGTCAGCTCATGATCTCATGGTTAGTGAGATCGAGCCCCACATTGGGCTCAGCACTGACAGTGCAGAGCCTGCTGGGGATTCTCTCTCCCTTCTCTCTCTCTCTGCCTCTACCCCCTCTCAAAATAAATAAATAGACTTAAAAAAAAAATCCTGAAGTTAATGGACATTTAGGCCAATCATTCCAAATGATTTTCAGGCTCTATAATTATAAATAAAATCAATACCACTAAATCAAACAAAGAGATGTAATGAGAGAAAAGTCATTTTCTTAGACCAGGGGACAGCAAATTATGACCTGTGGGCAAACTCAGCTGCCTGCCTGTTTTTGTAAATAAAGTTTTGTTGGTACAATATGTCTATGACATATGTATGTTACTTATGTCTATGACAGCTTTCTCAATGCAAAGGCAAAGATGAGTAGTTTCAAGAGACCTACAGCTGGCAATGCCTGACATATGTACCATCTTTTTTTCACAGTAAAAGTTCACTGACTCCTGTCTTAGACTAACAGGCAAACAATATCCAAGCCTCCATAAAAAGCTAAAGCCCCAGAGGCAAATATGCTATTAGTGAAGTCAGAAACCAGGTGAAGATCCTAGAGGTTTTCAGTCTCATTTGTGGTTGGACAGGGGGTGTGTGGGGGGGTCTCCTAGGTTTGGACCCTCTGGCACTTTGGGTGTCCTCCTGGAGCAGCGCTGATCCTTTGCCGCAGTTGTTATACACATTACACATATTACATACATGTATATGTTGTCACATACATTACATAAAGGAATGTAATATAATATATGAAGAGTTCATAGAAGTAAGATTCAGATGATGCACTAGCTTACTGGGGGCGGCCTTAGTCTCCAGCTCTGTTACCTCTTCTGCCATATGAGGGCCTGGACAAGATGGTGATGGCGGCCCATGGTTTTCTGGCTGTTCCCTCCTGCCGGGTCTGGTGGAGAGGAGCGCCTCCCCCTCTCACGTCCAACACTGCTCTGCTCACTCTCTCACCAATACCTTTCATCTTCTCATCCCAATCTCTTCGCCCTCAAGCAGCTTTCAAACAAGAGGAAGTGGCCTCTGCCTCAAATTTAAAGTAAAGCGGCGTGTGACGAGCTGACAGCTAATGGACTCTATTGCGTCCTTCCTTCTTTACAACAGTGTGGGCTGCATGGACACAGCCACCTCCGTACCACCGCTGGCCCTCTGCAAATCCTCCTTCAGATCCCAGCTCCTACTGCAACTGCTTCTAGGAGGGTCACTGAGGCCTCCTAGACAGACTCAGCGACATCATGGGTTCCCTCCTCCCCACAAGGTGGGCAGCGCTTCCTAAACGCTCTGCAGCTTTCAAGACTGGGCCTCATACCAGCACGTCTCCCTGCTAACCACTCTCCTTTGTCGCAGGCTGCTTCCTTTTAGCCTGTGTGAATCTGCTCCCTTTCTCAAACGACTTTATCAGCGAAGGATGAGGTCATCAAAAAAGCTTTACTGGATGTCAGAGAAACAGCAAAGAAAGCAATAATGTTACAGGAATGGGGGATCAGGGACACGATCTGGATGTCGTTTATGGGAAAAGGACGGGACACAGCCCCTTCCTTGTCCATCACGCCGACTGCAAGTCATCACAGATCAGTCCCTTCTTCCAGTCCCGCAAAGTACCTGACTTCAGCTTTGGGGATTGGGAATTCTATTGGGGGGAGGCCTGGAATCCTCAGTATTCTCCATTCTAATCTGACCTGCTTGGTAGAAAATCAGCTAGCCCTCTGGGATACGCCTCAAGAAGTCCCGTAAAAGGGGTCGGGGGAGGAAAGGAAAACAGTGATAAATGACCTTACAGCACAAACTCGGCTCTCTCGGGCCTCTCGGCGAGCTTCAGGGCCTCGTGCATGCCTGCGGCTGACAGCTTGCGGTTGATATTCCGGTACTGGCACTGGAGCAGGCTGCGGTAGGTGGTCCTCAGGTCCCGGTTGAAGAAGGCATAGATAAAAGGGTTAATGAGGGAGTTGGCATAGCCCAGCCACAGAAATGTTCTCTCCACCCAGAGCGGGATACAGCTGCAGGCGGTGCCGCAGATGAAGGGTCTGGCCGTCGAGAGGAGGAAAAACGGCAGCCAGCACACGGTGAAAGCCCCGACGATGATCCCCAAGGTTGTGGCTGCCTTCTGCTCCCTCTTAAAGATGGAGATGTTTTTCCTTTCATGTTTGAGGAGTCTCGAAAGGTTGGCACACTCCTCCACCTCCTTCTGGAGCTTCACCATGCCGTTCAGGGAGATGATGCTGTCTGGCTCCTCGGCGCGGGGGAAGCCGGGGAACTTGTGCTTGGCGGCGCTCTTGCGGGCAGCCTTGTAAATCTGGTAGTACATGAACAGCATGACAGACATGGGGATGTAAAATGCCACTGCCGTGGAGTAGATTGTGTAGCCAAAGTCCTGGCTGATCAAGCACACCTTGTCATCATTGACATTCTTGGCCCATCCAAAGAGTGGCGGTAACGTGATGGAGGCAGAAAGAAGCCAGACGGAGAGAATCATTTTGGCCATGCACTTCCCATTCTGTCTCACCGGGTATGTGAGTGGCCTCGTGATCCCAAGGTACCTAGGTGAGAAGTGGAGAGCGAACATGTGACTCTAATTCCACCTGAGCAGCGAGAAGCACCACCAGCCAGGTGTGAGGCTTTACACCCAGCTGTTCCATTCCTCAGGGCAGTCCTTCTAGGCAGGCGTCACTATTCCCATTTTACAGAGAGGTAAATTAAGGCTCTGAGATATTACCTACTTCTTTCCAGGCCATACAACTAGCCAGAGGTACTGCCAGGGTTCAGCCTGGGAGCTCTCTATGATGCTAAGCCATGCTCTCCATCTACCTTGCAGCCTCTCCTACTCCATGCAGTCAATGAACTGAAGATTAAACACCCGCCCTCCCCCCACCCCCACTGCCACCAAAATCAGCTGGGAACAAAATGTCAAGCCTGATGTTGGATGTTGTGACACATCCTCACAAATTAACCAAGGTCTACCACACTCTGATATTATACACCCACTGATCTCCTGGGTTGTCTTAATTCAGACAGGCTTTTAATTCATTTTAAATTCCCCTTTGCACTGTAACGAAAGTATTTCCTAAAGATCACAGAGATTTGTGAGATATTAAGGAAATCCTAGGGTTTGGGAATGGAAAGTAGCCAGTGATCATTTTTTATGCCCAGAAAATTCTCACACAAGAGTAATGTCAGAACAATCTATAAAATAAAAACGGCCTACCTCGTCTCTCCTCTCCTGAGAAGGATCACAAAAAAGGGGCACAATTCTGAAAAATATGAGGTAAAGCCAACGTTTTTTCTGTGCTTAGTTCTATATAGAGAATAAATATTTCTCCATCTCTGTTATCAAGGATTTCCAATGCAAAAGAGACTCAGCAAACAGAAAACATACACAGCAAGATGTTTTACCAAATGTTTAATGGTTTTCAGCTTTCCAAATTTGTTTTCTTCTCTGTATTTAAAGGCCTTAGCTTCTATTTGGAGGAGGATGCCAAGAGCCCGTAAGAAGCCAAGACAGGTGAAAGCTGTCATTTTGTTGGATTTTTATTTCATGGATGTCTATAAAAGATGCACTCTTCACACATGAAAAGGAAGGGAAGGGAGTCCCCAACTTACCAACAGGTTATTTTCTGAAAGGCTCTCAGTTGGTAGGTTGAAATTTTAAAAATAATTGTTTTGTGCTAGATATACCCTCATGTATTTTGCTTAAATTATCCCACAAAAGTCGAAATCACGCTTTCCCAATGAGAATTAGCATCATTAGATATCAGTAGAAATGAATCGCCCATGTTTGCTTATTCATCAAGAGTATTCATTCATTCCTTCCACAAATACTAATGGAGATCTTTCCACATGCCAGGTGCTGTCTTAAAAGTTGGGGATACGGCAGTGAATAAAAGAGACAAAAATCTTGAATGCAGGCACTTGGGAAATCGTGTTGGGTTGAACAGAAGAACTGAGCCTCATGGAATACTGAAGGGACTCCTGATTCTTTCCAAGGATTCGGGTGTCACTGGCACAAGGTATTCATTTCACAATCTCTAGGTCCCTTTCCCTGAAAAAGCTAACCCACAAGCTCTACTGTGGTTTATCAGTAATTTTAGGACTAAGTTTTGGCTCTCAAACAGAATGAAGGACAAGAAAGATGGAGCTTTTACTGAGAATGCAGTAATTAGAACTGAAAAGGAAGGGAAAAGAGAAAATCAAGTAGGGAGCAAGGGAGGAAGAGGGGAAAGAGAGAGGAAGGAAGGGAAATGTGGAGTAGATTTTGCCATTTTGGAATTATCTGAAATTATCTGAGTTTTAAGCTGTTGGGAAAAAATTTTAAGACAATAAAAAAATAATAATAAAAGGTAGATGAGGAAACCCTTGAAGAAAGGTGTTGGAACCAAACAGAGACATAGTTAAGCTAATCCCTATTCTTAAGATGTTTCATTTAAAAATGAAATTTCATTTTTAATATTCATTAAAAATGAATATATATATATATATTTATTTTTCAGGAATGAATGGTTCAGGTGTCTCCTGCTGTAACTGCTTTGCAGACCTTTGTTCTCAGATCTCATATTTGCTCTCTATCAACTCCTGTGAATGTAGCCTTTTGGCTTCTTCCTTGTTTCCGAGCTCCCCCAGCAAGCCTTTGCCAGGACTTGGATTTTGATGATCTTCTCTCTTTGCCCGTAGCCACAGGCATAAGCTGCTTGTTCCCAAACCTGGATCAAGCTTCCAGGATACTATCCCAGGCGGGAGGTGCAATAGAAGAGACCAAATTCCTACAGTTCCCCAGGTGGCCACCAGATGGCACTGTCAGACCATCTTACACCTACTTACTGGGGGGTTGGGAGGTGGGTAGTTAGGGCAGGTAGGTGTTTACCAGAAGGAGGAAGTAGGATCACTCTCAACAAGAAAATTTATATTTTATCTGTGGGGTTATACAAAAAAATTAGCAAGCCTGGAATTCACAGCCTCGTAGACTCCTATTCTTGAAGAAGTTGGTTCAGTTTTCCCTTCCCTTCTTCCCATAGTCTTTACCTAAACAGGGAATTCTATCTTCAGGCTTAATTAAATCCAGCCTTTCTTCTGCTCACATAAATAATAGGGAATTCACAAAGATTATCCCTGAGAGACCGAGTACCAAGAACATCTCACAATATTAAATAATCTCATAAGTACAGCATGCTTAGTCATTCTAATATACTTAGCTTGACTTATATTGCATTTCCATGATAAGGGTCAGCCCACATTTGGTCCTTCCTGGATGTACAAATTATATTCCATAAATTCCTATTTTAGACTCCATTCTCAAGTCATGTCCTATGGTAAGGCAATTATATTTACTTTTTTAGTCTCCTGGGTACCATCTGGTGAGACTTTTGAAGGCTAAAATCCACCAAAAGATGATTTAAAAATATGTTTGAGTGCTCATTAAAGTGTCTGGAAATAAAATAAATAAACAAAAGTCCATAAGTTTTTTTAAATCAATACAATTAGAAATATTATGAAAGTAAATAACTCTATTCATGACAACAATCAACTAAAATATCTAGTTAAATGTTTTAAAGGCCAGATTCTATATGAAGAACACATAAAATGCTACTGAGAGACCTAAAAGAATGCCTGAATCTATACGGAAATTTTTAAAAACTAAAACCCAGTATTATAAAAGTGCCAATATTCTCTCAATTATATAACTATATATAATTTTACAAAAAAAGTATACAAAGAGTATATACACACACATAAACACACACACACAATATGATTATACAATAATCTTGTACAACCCTACTTGAAATTTCCAGCAGGGCTTTTCTTAATTTGACCAAATGATTCTTACATTCATCATGTAAATATGGAAAAAACAAAATCTGAAAAAGAAGAAAATTGAACGGATACTTATTCCATAAAAAAAAAAAAATAGTATAAAGCCTGGGCACCTGGGTGGCTCAGTCTGACTTCAGCTCAGGTCATGAACTCTAGGTGTGTGGGTTAGAGCCCTACATTGTACTCACTGATGTCAGCACAGGGCCCATTTCAGATCCTGGGTCCAGCTCTTACTCTGCTTCTCCACTGTTTATGCTCTCTCTCTCTCTCTCTCTCTCTCTCTCTCTCAAAAATAAAAGAAAAAAAAATAGTGTAAAGCCACAGAAACAAAACACAGTAATAATTATTCAGAAATAGACAGGTCAATTGAACAGAACAGAACCCAGAAATAGGTTCACATATATAAGGGAATAATGTAAGAAAATGAGTCGCTTTAAATCAGTGGTAAATTGGGTATGTATTCTTAAAGTCTGAAAACTGACTAGCGATGGGGGTAAGTAAAAATAAAACTGGCTTATCTTTCTCCTTATTCAAAAATAAACCCCAGATGGATCAAAGATTATCATGTAAAAAATTTAAACTCTAAGGCTACTATGAGGAAACATGGGTATCTCTGCAATCCTGCAAGGACAATCATCATTCCTAACTATGATACCAAAGCTTAAAACTATAAAGTGACACAGTGATAAATTTTTGACAAAAATTTTATGTACAAAAGTAAAAACAAATAAGTGACATTTAGTTTAAGTTAAAAATCACTGTGTATGGAGTTAAAAGTCAAATGACGAACTTAGAGTCCAAATAACAATAACTCAATATTCACAGATCTCTTACAGGTCAATGAGAAAAAGGCCAAACCATCCCAATAAAAATATTGAAGCAGTGAAACAAAGAAGAAATAGGGATATCCAACAAGCACTTGGAAATATGTACGATTTCATTCATAATCAAAGAGATGCAAATTTTTAAATGATGACAGAATTTTTGGTCATTTGTCAATTTTTAAGAAGGACAAAATCAAATATTGAGAAAGTGTGAAAAACCATGCACGCTATCATTTTGCTGAGATAACCATTCTGGAGGGCAGTCTGGGAACTGATATACAACAGCATTTACCTTTAGGCTCAGCAATCAGGCTTCCAGGAATTTACGAATATAACTGTACAAGTGCGAAGTGCTAAATGTGCAAGAATGTGAACTAGACACATAACAGAGAGGGGGAAGTTGCAGTATAAATATCTATCAATAGGAGGTTAGTTAAATCAGGGTATATGCATGTACGTATGGATACAGATATGAATATGGATATATAATGTAACCATTAAAAATTATGATGTATTTACTATTTACTGGCAAGAAAGCACAGAGAAATGGATAGAAAACAATGTCTAGCCCTAAAAGACAAGTAACAGAGCATCATATATTGTATTAATTTCTTTATGTAAAACTAGATGTTTGTATGAGTGAGTGTGTGTGTGTGTATATACCAAGATGTCTAGAAGAAATCCTACTAAATATAAATGGCACTTTTATCTGAGCTATAGAAATTTGAGTAGTTTTAAATTTTTTCTTTTTCTTCCTTCCATCCTTCCTTCCTTCCTTCCATCCTTCCTTCCTTCCCTCCTTCCTTCCTTTCTTTTTTGAGAGAGCGAGCAAATGCACATTTGAGCAGGAAAGGAGCAGGGATGGGGAGAGAGAGGGAGAGAATCTCAAGCAGGCTCCACACCCAGCATGGAGCCCGACCTGGGGCTCAATCCCACCACTGTGACATCATGACCTGAGCAGAAATCAAGAGCAACTCAGCCACCTAGCTGCCCCTCTTTGTACTTTTCTATGCTAAATTTTTGTTAACTGTATGGAAAGAAAAGAAGGAAAGGGGAGGCAAGGGAGGAAGAAAAAAGGAGAAAGAAGGAAAAGAACACCATTTGATTCTGAGGATATAATAAAACATTAAGGACAATTCTGTGATTCCTAAGTCACCTAAGTGATTTTGGCAATATAGAAGACCTGGTTAATAAAATCTTTAAAAAGCTGGTAATTAAATCTTAGATTGTGTTATTTGATTAGCTTTCCAAAAGTGTTTTTATTACATTCATAAATTCACACAAAGGAAACAGAACTCACTGGCATTTAAAATCCCATAATTAGTATATAAAGTAATACTGGCATTCAGGGAAGTGTTTGTCCAAATTACACATTCATTCTCTCAAGNATTCTGAATATTATCTAATATGCATGGTTAATACTTGTCACACTACCTTTTATGGCACCTTACTTACGCTCACTGTTAATTAGAAAGCAGGGTGCTTATAAAGCCTTCAGAATTTAACTTTAAAATGTACACAAATGTGAAAATACAGTAAATCTCACAGACAAAGGCACCAAAGTATTATATAATTGAGAAATATATGCAACTCACAATAGGGGCTCTATTAAAGAATGGGTTTGTAGAAAAAGAGGGTTAGGGAGTTAAAATCTAGGGAGGGGGATTAGAAAGCAAATTAACTCTGCTGTCTGTCTTCTATTCTAACTGTATAGAAATTATAGATAATGGTTCTTCAATTAAATGGCTTCTCCTGAGTTTTGCTGCTATAGAATAAAAATAATTTAGGGGGTAAAAGAAACAGGATAGAATTACACTTTGGGGATTGTTAGGCTTAAAAAAGTTTTGTACACTGAGAACACCATTTCCATGAGAACTCCCCTCCTTACAGGTGAAATCCACTGGCGTCTGCAGCCTGTATCAGTGGTTTCCAAAGTTGTCAGAACATCAGAATCGCTGAGAAGCTTTTGAAACACACAGATTCCCAGATCGCCATCCACAGATCCTTTTTTTTTTAATTTTTAAAAAGTTTATTTATTTTTGAAACAGAGAGAGACACCGAGTGTGAACAGGGGAAGGGTAAAGAGACAGAAGAAAACACAAATCTGAAGCAGGCTCCAGGCTCTCTCTGAGCTGTCGGCACAGAGCCTGACCAGCGGCTCAGACTCTGAAGGGCGAGATCATGACCTGAGCCAAAGTCAAATGCGTAACTGACAGAGCCACCCAGGCGCCCCAACACGGATTCACTTTCAAGAAGCTCTGGAGGCCCAAGACTTTTTTGTATTTAGAGCTGTTGTGTTCTTTATCCTATGTACTGCTGTCAGAGTAGCCTACCCTTGTTCAATTTCAGACTTTACTCTTGTTGCATGAAGGACTTTACTTATGCTTTACGTATTTCATCTTAGTGGTTTGCTTCCAGTTTGGCCCAGCAAAACATCATGAATCACATCTCCATTATGCCAGCTATTAGCTCAGTCTCCCAGTTGTGTGCTGTGTGCAAGTGAGAGGAGTGTGGTTTTTATGCTTAATGAAGCTGTAGATTGTTTTTAATGCACAGTATATATAGCAGGGTTTTGGAAACCTTTCTGACAATAAGAAATAAAAACAAATATTTCTTATAATAAATATATTTTACACAGTCACTCAGTACACAAAGACTTATGTATATAAATAAGAAGCTGAGGCAGACAGATGTATACAAATGTAGGCATACAGACATAGACATGCATACATTTATGTATATGAAATTGAAACAAAAGTTTCACAATACCAACTCACCATTATAATTTGCAGTTCAGCCTCTTGTATGCTATTCTACTTCAGATCTTTCAAATGTTGGTCTTAATGCACTCAATTGATTTCATGACCCAATAATAGATCATGACCCAAAGTTTAAAAATTACTGGCCTTCAATAAACATATGGAAAGGTGTTAAATATCATGAGTCATCAGGGGAAATGAAAATTAAAAGCACACTGAGATACCACCAACACCCACCAGAATGGTTACAATTAAAAATGATGATGACAATGATAATAAAAATTGCAGTGCTAACTGTTATGTGAAGACAGGAAGCAAGTGCCATTCTCATACATTGCTGGTGGGCATATAAATTGATTCAGTAAGTTTGGGAAACTATTTTTTAACATCTATTAAAGCTGAGAATATATATATATATGTATATATATATATCTTTCACATAAAGCTTATATATAAACATATGATATATATAATCTCTAGCAATTCTTCTAAGTATACTACGAACATTCATCCAAATTCCAAAATACATGTATAAGAATGTACATAGCAGCACTAATGGTAAGAGCCCCAAATGAAACCAACCCATTCCACAAGAATAAAATAGTACAATGGGTACATAAATCGTGGTATATTTACACAATAAATTCCATAAAACAAGAGCAAACCAACTACTGCTTAAGGCACCAACATTAATGATTCTCACAAACATAAAACTGAGCCAAAACAGCCAAAAAGAAAACACAGTTCAAACAAAGGCATAGCTAACATATAGTGCTAGACACACAAGAATGGTGGCTACCTTGAGGGGACGGGGGATGTTAATGAGTAAAAGGGAGCCTAAGGAAAATTGAGGAGTTCTGGAAATGTTCTATTCTTTATCTGGGTGTGTTACATAAATACGTTCACTCTGTAGAAATTAAGTGAATTGTGCATCATGATTCTGCAGTGCTGGGAATGTAAATAAAGAAGGTTAACATTAAAAATTAAAAGTAGGGGTGCCTGGGTGGCTCAGTCGGTTAAATGTCCGACTTCGGCTCAGGTCATGATCTCATGATTTGTGGGGTCGAGCCCCGTGTTGGGCTCTGTGCTGACAGCTAGCTCAGAGCCTGGAGCCTGCTTCACATTCTGTGTCTCCCTCTCTCTCTGACTCTCCCCTGCTCATGCTGTCTCTCTCTCTCTGTCTCAGAAATAAATAAAAACATTTAAAAAAATTTTTTTAAATAAAAAGTAAAAGGAAAATTTTAAGATCACATCAAACTTACCATTTGCCATTAACCTATATGTTGACCTGTTTTCTAAAACCGTGGTTCTAATGTGATTCCACTACACTTTTAAACCATTTTCATCAGTGTTTCCAGGCTGTGATTACAGTCAGGACCAGTAACATTCTAGACTTCCCATTGTGGTCTCAGGGTTTGGGAAGAAAACCGGGCAGAGGAGAGGGGATAGGAACAAACACATACACACACACACACACACACACACACACACACACACAAAACCCCAATAAAATTTGGAAACTGAATTACGAAAGCTTCCTCTTTGAAAAAGTAAATTATAAAATAAGAAATGATAGTTTCCCTGTAGGGAGAAAATCAGTCTTAATTAAAATAAAGCAAATCACTTAAAGCTAAAAGTACTTTTTAAAAATTCATATACTGTATTGGTTTACTCGTTACATAATTAATTACCACAATTGAGTGGCTTAAAATAACACCAAATCAGTAGGTGTTCTCACAGTTCTGTAGGTCAAAAGTCTGGACACATTTCCACTGGTTCTCTACTCAGGGGCTCACGAGGCTGAATTCAAGGTGTTGGCCGGGGCTGAGGTGTCATGTGAGGAGAACTCTTATAAGCGTACATGTTTGTTGGCAGAATTTACTTCCTGGTTGGTGCCGAACTCATAAAGGCTGCATCTTCAAGACCAGCAGGAGAGTACCTGCCACATGTCTCAATCTCTCTGATCTTTAAATCCTCTTTGCAAAGGGCTCACCTGATTAGGTCAGACCCACTGACACTGAAGGGGAAGGAATTATACAGGGCATACACACAAGGAGAGAATCTCGGGGCCATCTTACAATTCTGCCTACCACCGATACTCAGTGATAACAGAAGCTAAGGATACAGAAAATTCTCCACCAAATGAGCGCAACACAGATCTATTTGCTCCCTACTCAAGCTGCCACAAACCTTCCAGGGAGACTAATCTTGTCTGTACTCTATCGTAAAGAAATTGTTTTCTGCTGAATTTTTCCATCATTCAATGCCAAAAAACCCCCCAAAAAACCCAAAACAGAGGTTTTCTCTGTCAACTCAATTTTTAGCTAACTAACATGTAACACTCTTTACTTATCAAAAAACTATCAATTTTTTTGATAATTACATAAAGTCATGAAAATAAATAATGCAAGAGATTAAGTGACCCCTGAATTATACTTGGTGTTTAATCACTTCAACTGTATCTGAACTGACACTAAAGTCTGAATTTTCCCACCAAAGAATTTTATTCCTCAGAAAAAGAGAGAAATGTAAAGGTAAAGAGTGAGCCAAAATTTTACTAACAACAATAAAACAAAGGAATGGCATAAAACTTTACTTCAAACTTCAAAAAAGTACAGACAGGGAAAAAATATATATTTTGTCTTATGATAGTACAAAGTGGCTTCTAAGCCCACACCACCCTGCAGAAGGAGTAATGAAGAGGATAAGTGAATAAAATTCTTAAATTTCTGACTAGTATTATTTGAAGTAAATTGAGGTGACGAGGAGCCAGTGTAAGATAAAGCCATGAAAAACCATCAAGAAGAGAAGCCCCAACGTATCATTTTAGCAACAGTGAGTAGGGGCACTAAAATGTGTTATCTTTCAAGGCACTGAGGTTAAAATGGGAGATACACCAAGGTCCCTAAAGTGGGTAAATCTTTAGCATAGTGGAATGTGCTCTGATATGGACACTTAATGAGGATTCAAAATAAAGAACAGTCCTCCACTAAGGGCTTTTCATTCAACAGCAGTAAAGAGTCCACTCCTTCCCCTCCCCCAACCCTACCCCCTCAGACTATAGGAAAGTAGATACAATAATTAAGTAGCTTAAAGGGAGGCAAATAACTGATGTCAAATAAGGCAGAAAGTCCAGGTGAATTCAACTACACAACGTCAGAATAAATATTAAGATTTAAATAACTCAAGTTAAGAATGAAACAAATGGGAAAAAAGTGTTATAGCAACTATACAAACATACTACAATAAGAGAAATGAATGAAGAAAGCAAGAGAACACAAAAGACTGTTGAAAAACCAAATCAAAAAGAAAAAACACCCTTATATTGGAAGCAGTCTTCTTACAAACACTTTTCATTGCAAAGGACCTCAACAAGTACAGCTGACTTGTGAACAATGCAGGAGTTGGGGTGCTGTCCCTCCATGCCATCAAAAATCCATATTAACTTTTGACTCCCCCCAAACTTAAGTACTAATGGCCTATTGTTGACCAGAAGCCTTCTGGATAGCATAAAGAGTTGATCAGCACACATTTTTTTAATATAATATGTATTATATACTGTATTCTTATAAAGTAAGCTAGAAAAAATAAAATAGGAGAATCTCATAAGACAAAAAATACATTTACAGTACTGTACTGTTTTAATTTTTAAAAACCCATATATAAGTAGACCCATGCAGTTCAAACCAGTGTTGTTCAAGGGTCACATATATACATAATCACTAAAGCAGGGACTCAAAGATGTTAAATTGGCAGAATGAGATAGAAGAAGAGACTCTGAAGTTAAGGAAATAAGTGGAAGTCAAAACACTGCCAGTTCAGATCTAATAGATAAGTCAGAAGCAGCTAGGAAAAGAACAAACACACTTGAAAAGCAAATTGATAGCATGAAATAAAGGCTGGAGGTAAAATAAAACAATGCAGAGGGAAAAATGTATTCATGCAATTGGATGGAAGATGACAGACAATGAGGACACACAAAGACAGTACAACATGAGGATAACTGGTGCTCCCAAAGAAACAAAAGAACCCAACAAACAAAATGACAACAACAAAATGTAAATAGAGGTGCACAGAGCTACAATATAGGATATTTTCCTTAAATCCATGAAAGAGGTTAATGTCATGATCAGAGGGACACACAACACAGTTGGAAAAAATGACAGAGAATTATCAACAACAAGACCTAACCAGGTAAAGTTATTGAACTTCAAGACACAGAAAGATGTGGGGCACCTGAGTGGGTCAGTCAATTAAGGGGCGAACTCTTGATTTCAGCTCAGGTCATGATCTCGTGGTTTGTGAGATTGAGCCTCACATTGGGCTCCATGCTGACAGGGCACAGAGCCTGCTTGGGATTCTCTCTCTCCCTCTCACTCTCTGCCCCTCCCCCGCTCGTACTTGCTCTCTCTCAAAATAAATAAATAAACTTTAAAAAATAATAAAAATAAATAAAGACATGTAAAGATATATGCAGGCGTCTACACTGAAAAAAGAAATCAAGAAATGTCTGAAGGGAAAACCATCAGGCTGATTCAAACAGCATCATTCCATAATGGAACATAACACAAAAATGTACAGAAAGATGTGAGTGTGCAATAACATTATACCTGTCATTTAAGGTTATAAAGTCAACAAGTAGACATTCTCAAAGATGAAAGAATTTGGGGAATATAGTACTACAGTATCCATAAATTTATTTTGGCGGGGGACACAATTCATCCAACCAAAAGATGAACCAAAATGAAGAGCTTAGAACCAAAGAAATAATGATTATAACTGAACCTGTTTAAATATAGAACTAGCACCTGTGGGAATTATATTAAAAAAAAAGAATGTAAATTTTACAAAGTGAAAATAAGACAAGACACAAGAATCAGGAGTTGAGGAAAGTAGTGTAGGATACAGTGTTAGAAGACTGATCACTTCAACTTTTATAGTAAGGAACAACTATTACTGTCTATAAAATTTTAACATATAGTTTATATAAACCCAACTTCTTGATGGTTGCATATTTTCCCATTATCTTCATGTAATCTTTTAGGAACTAATAACTCTAAAATTAATAGCCCTTACTTCAGGTTTTTACTTCCTTCATTTTAATTTTATTTTTCTTTTAAATTCAAGTGAACTTTGTTTTAATATTTTGTTAGAATAACATGTATAATGTGATCTCCTTCTTATAATTTTTCCATCTATCAACTTTCTGCCTATCTACTGAGTCAGCCAATGAGTGTGAGCCATCCTTCTAACTGAATAGCAGTATAAAGAGCATAAAGAGATCTCAAAACAATAACTCACCAAATGTTAGCATTTTTTTTTTGTCTGCACAGGAAAGTTTAGATGATTTCCTCCTTTATTGTGTTTTTCATAATTGCTTGAAATCTTTATGATGAGCATATAGGATTTTCACAAAATTATTTTTAATTTTAATTTAAAATAATAAAAGGCCTTTTTAGAAAAATCATGGTTTCAGCCAGTAATTTCATTCACCTGCCAGTTGGTCCTTCTTTATAGATCTCTCTATAAACTTGGCAAGTTTGGGATTAGCTGCTGACTTAGCCATACTGAGTTTCTCAGAAAATTGTGCAAATTATCTTTATACTATAAGTTCTCATTAACTTCTTGAAATGTCAAGTACATCTTGGGAGTAAGCCAGTTCTGGGCATCTTAACAGTCTAATCTCCTAACGAGCAGTGGTGAACTACAGGGGGCTTTATATTCTTTGCCACCCTGTCTTTGAGAGGTAAACTCTTCTCCCTTTCTTTATTCTGGGATAGCCTTGTGACTCATCTTTACCAGCAGAGAGTGGGGCAAGTGATGTGTGACTTCTGAGACTGAGCCTTAAGAGGTCTGTGGCTTCCGCCTTCACAGCTTGGATAGCTCCCTCTTGGAAGCCCACCACGCTGCCAGGAAGCCCACGCTAAGCATGTTAAGAAGGAGAGCACCATGGAGAGGAGCACTGAGGAGTCAGACATGTGAGGAAAGCTTTCTTGGATCTTTCAGTCTGGCCCAGACACCTGGTGGGTGCGACGAAATAAATAAGCCCTTATGATGCCGTTTTGTGTCAATGAACCACCTACATGAACTCCTGACCACAAAATTAGGAAAAATAATCAATAAAGTAAAGTTACAGGGTGGTTTCTCATGCAACAAGAAATAACTGAGACAGAATACCAATGCCATATTCTCCTATTTAGCACATGATCTCGGAAATTGTATTTGCTGACAAGCACTTCACCTCATTCCCAGTAATGACCTATGACCAAACCTACAGCTTCATCTTGGCATCTGCAGCCCCTAAAAATGAGCCACAAACACTCACTGGTGTTTGAAGCAACTCTGAAATTCATTCAATGCCTTCCTTTACTTTGACTCCACCTTAACTAATTCATTTGTTCAATCAAAGAATGTATCCTGAGCACCTATGATACAGTAGGTACTGTTTAAGGACTGGGGATACAGTAGTGAACAAAAGAGATAAAAATCCACAAAGTCTGAATCTAAAAAACCAAACAAGTGAATACACAAAAACAGAAACTGAAGGATAAATAGAGAGAACAAACTGGTGGTTGCCAGAGGTGGGGGCGGGGGGATGAGCTGGTGGGATGGGCGAAATAGGTAAAGGGGATAAAGAGGTACACATTTTGTAACTTTTCAGATCCAAAATAAATAAGTCATGGGGATGAAAAGCACAGCATGAGGAAGAAAGGGAGTAACACTGCAATACCGCTGTGCAGTGACATATGGTAAGTACAGTCACGGTGGTGAGGGTAGCGTAATGTTCAGAATTGTCCAATCCCTATGTTGTATGCCTGAAAATAATATGACTTGGTATGCCAACTATACTTCAATAAAAACAAACAAATAAACAAATAAATAAATAAAAAGAATTTTAAAAATCTACAAATCTTACAATCTGGAGTGGGGCAAAGAGATCATAAATAAATAAGTAAAACTGTTCAGTAGGTCAGAAATGGTGTAAGTACAATGGAGAACACAAAGCAGGGAAGAGGAACAGACAGTAGTGGGTGGGCTGGGGGCAAGCTGCAGTACAGATGTGCACCGGGGTCCCTGAAATGTGGTGGCGGACTGTGCAGCCTTTCTTGAAATGTTCTCCGCTCTCAACTGGTGTGTCCTTGCCTTAGTCTGTTTCTTTATCGTAGGCTGTATGGAGAAGCACCATCTCCATACAGCAGCTAGACAGTATTCAACACGTGGATTAAAGGAAAACAGTTTATTTCTTTTTTTAAATGTTTATTTCTAAAGAGAGAGGAATGTGTGTGTGCTCAAGTAGGGTAGGGGCAGAAAGAATCCCAAGCAGGCTTTGCGCTGTCAGCATGGAGCCCGATGTGGGGCTTGAACCCACAAAATGTGAGATAGTGACCTGAGCCGAAATCAAAAGTCGGATGCTCAACCAACTGAGCCACCCAGGTGCCCCTAAAATGAAACCAGTTTAAGTCCTGCATCAGGCAGATGTGGTTTGAATTCTGGCCCTGTCCTTTTACCAGCTAGAGTACTCTGAGAAGGATACCTAGCCATCCTGAGCCTCCACTGCCTCACATGTGAGAAAGGGGGAAAGAATGGAGTCACTTTGATGGTTCAACAAGAAGGTGTATGTCAAGTTTCCACACCACCCACTATCTAACAGACACTCAAAAAATACAGCTGACTTCCTTTCCTCAGAACCCCATTTTAAAGAAAGGAACTGGCAAATAGGGCTGCAACCAGAGTCGATCTCGTGGGAGAGAAAGAGGACTATGATACAAAGCAGCTGGGAAAGGAAGAGCAGAGGGTGGTTATGCCCATGTACAAGAGCTGGGCAGGGCAGGACAGGTGTCTGTGCAACTTGCTGGCATGAGGCTACCTGGACTTGACTTGGTAAGTGGCAGTATGAATAGAGAAAAGAAGACAGAAGCAGAAGATACTGCTGAAACAGAGTAGATAGAATGTAGACATGATTTAGCAAGGACTGGTGGGAAAAATAGACAAAGAGAAAGGAAGAGTTCAAGAAATTCGTCAGTTTTCAAGCCAGGTGGACTGAAAGAGAAGAAGCTCGCAGTTTTCAAGCCAGGCTTATCTGAAATAAGCCATCCTCAATCTACAGGGATCATCCACCTTCCAGCACAAGAGGCCCCTGAGACAGAAATCACTGGGATCACTGAGGACCTCTTTAGATCCAGTGGACATTGCTCCCTCCTTGTCATGCTTGACAGCTCTGCAGCCCTCAGCATGTATTCACTGGCTCCTTCTTGAAACTTCCCTTGGTTCTATACTGACACACTCCCCCAGTTCTCTGGCCCACTCTTGCCAAGTCTTCTTGCCTGCCTTGTCCTCTACTATGGGGCCTTTATGTTTTAGAATTCCTCCAGGCTGGGTCCCAACCCCATTTTCCTTCTAACTCTGTATTCCTTAGTTGTGCTCATCCATTGCCAGGGCTTTAAAACACTCTACTGGATGATGATCCCGGACCAGACTTCCCCATGGAGCTCCAGACTCACAAATCCAACTGCCTCCTTCACATCTCTACTTTGATATTTCTAAAGCATCTGGTTCATGACTTCAACAGACTTTTATTAAACACCTTACTGGGTCTAGCACCATCTCAGCCTGTCCAAACATATCATCGCTTCCACAACCTTAGCCTCCTTTTTTCCCAACTTAGTGAATCCATCTAAGGTTATGGTTCAGGAACCTGGGACTCATCCTGGACTCCTCATTTGTCATTTCCCCTGCATATTGACCCAGGCCTGCTTACTTCACCTCTTCAGAAGCTCTAAAACCTACTTACTTCTGTCTCCACTGCCACCATTCTAGAATCATTAATTTGCCACGGATAACTGCAATGGCCTCTTAATGGGCCTCTCATACCTATTCTTCTCCTTCCTAATCCAATCTCCTCCTACATCCAACATGATCTTTTCTTTTTTTAATTTTAATGTTGAATATGTAACATCTTCACATACTGAAAAAATTAAAACAAGAGCGTATACTGAGAAGTCCCTTGCTCCAAATCTTGCCCCATCCTCCTCACTCCCTACATTCTATATGTATCATTTTTACTAAAATCTTGTGTACACTTCTAGCTTTTCTCTGCACAAACACAAGCAAATAAGAATATATTTCTTCTCTTCAACTTTCTTATATTTAGAACAGCATACTGGATATACTGTTTTGCTCATTGCTCTTTTCACTTAAAAATATATCCACGAGATGCTTTTACACTGGTGTATCAAGAGCTCCCTTGTGCTTTTTTTAGAGCTGAATTAACATTCTGTTGTGGGGCTTTGCCATCATTTATTTATCCAGTTATAAATAAATAATGGTATAAATAAATTCTAATGGTACCCACAATATTCATACTTGCCTGTCCACCAATGAGAGGAAAAAAGAAATCCACACTTAAGATGAAAAAGCACAAAAAAAGCCAAGGTCTTCCTTGTGAGTTCAACTCTCAAACATAGTGGCCACCTGTCCTTGGGTTGGAGTTTGAAGAAAAGGGAGAATGTTTTTGGCCAAGTCTGGTCTTAAGCTACTGATGATCCCACTGACACAGAGCAAAGAACTGATGTTTCTTTCTACAAGCCAAGAATACTCTCATTAACTGGAGTCTGGAGCCTCGTCTACAAATAGCTCAGGGTGTGTATCCCTGAGCCATCCTTGCAGAAAAGACAAGAAGACAGGTTTCTTCAATGTAGCTCAAGTGGCTGCACTATCTGAATGTAAACATTATTCTCCTCCTACTTTATGAATATCATACATAGCAGTCTAAACCCAGCAATGTTTGAGTTTTTAAAAAGCATATAAAAATATGGCACCTAAAATCTTGTTTTTTGTTTTGTTTTTGCTCTGTCAGCACAGAGCCTGATGCAGGGCTTGAACTCATGAACTATGAGATGATGATCTGAGCTGAAGTTGGAGGCTTAACTGACTGAGCCACCCAGACACCTCTGGCACCTATAACTTTGGATAAGACATTTGTTTCTGCATTATCTATATTTGTTTCTGTATCATTACTTTGATAACACTTTTCCTTTCTTAAATGAATGTATAGAAAGCTATGAATTAAATTTACTCTCTGTTCTCTTTCCCATTTATTACCGTTGATAATTAATTTGCCTATTTCCATTAATTTTCCTCCAAAGCAATCAACTAGCAAATACATTTAATCTTGAAATACATATTATACATGCATAATTTCAATGTTTACTTTCTGAACTAGATTGCTTATCTGCTCTAGGCCTATCACAAATGTTCACAGATTTCCACTGAAATAGAATATAAAACAGCACATACTTATCAAAATGTATTTTCTGGTTTAAGTTTTAGCATAATAAACTTTGGCCCTTATAAGTAACTATACCAAATATATACTTTAAAATAATTATGAGGATGAATGAACAAAATAATTTTTAGAATTAGAAAATCAATGATATATTCCAACCTAGAAACATAATTTAAAAAATTAGATTCTAAAACCCAAAGGAAAAATAAACAGCAACAACAGAAATTGTTGGCAAAATAACAAACACCAATAGTTGGTTTGTTGAACAAAATGAATAAAATTGAAAAGACCCTTTGTAGACTGTTAAATAAGGGATGAAAAGAAGAAAGAAATGAGAAAGAATATAGCATTTAAAAAGATCAATAGCTTTCAAAGTAAACTAAAGCCTGAAACAAAGATTTTTTTTAAAGAAGCTTTTAGTAAGAACTATAAATCACTACTTGTATAAAAACAGTATTTAGGAAGATAATTGAAAACTGCTTACAAAACTACTACAATTCAAAAACCTCCTAATTCAGACAGCATTAGAATAAAATTCTAAAAACAAAACCATACATTGTAACAGCATAATTTTTGCTCCGATCTGCTTAATAATCTTAATATCTACTTAATCCACCTAAAAAAAAAAAGCAAACAGACATCAGCTATTTGGTTGTTTATTTATACTCTTCTTTAATGTTAATCCTTTATTCTCACATCTTTTCAATATTTTTTCCTTAAAATGATATTATTCTACTAGGTTGAAATGGTATTCAGTACTAGTTGCTGATAGCAGCCAACCTAGTCTAACCACTTAGATGTCTTCCTCTCCTCAGAAACATGAAAAGTATCCAGAAGACTCAGGAGATTTTTCTTCTTCCTTCCCCTTTTAGCACCATTAAAAAATCACCACAACTTTAGTCCAGAGGCCCTTCCTCCCCTTAGACCCTTTTTACATAACATATCTTTACACAAAGGCAAAACTCTTTAAGAATAAAAAAAAAAAAGCTGATAAATTTATTTTCTACTTGTGTGAGGAAAAAATTTTATTTCTTTTATACATGTATCTACCTAGAAACCCACCCTGCTTTGTGTGAGTTTAAGGAAATCTGGCATATACTTTTCCTTTTATCTCCAGAATGATTATGCTACAAGAGTAAGAAGAGCAAAAATAATTCTGCCTCATATTTTCCAAGTATTTGAATACTACTAGCTAACATTTACGGAGCATGCAAAATGCCAGCCTCTGTGATGAATGCATACTTATGTCACTGGATTCGGTCCTTGCAACCCTATATGGTAGGTATTAGCCACATTTCACAAATAAGTAAAATTAGGCTCAAAGAGGTTAACTTCCTCTTCCAATGATTTCACATAGCTAATAAAGCTCAAAACTGGATTTCAAACAGCTTTTTTCTGACTCTGGAGCTTCCTCCTAACCAATACATATTTTCTATTTAATCATTTACAAATCACATCCATATATGTGCCCTCGTATAATCCCTCTTTTTCCATTTATGTTGGAGAATCATTGCAAGTCTAGTTGGAAAGAGCTTAGAAGCCCTAATCGATTCAACTCAAAAGTTCCCATTTAGAACATCCCAAGCTTTTGGTTAAACTCATACATTGTAGGAAAAGTCACAGCTGCTTAAAGCAAACAGCTATGCTGTTGGATAGCCACACGTGTTTAAAAGTTCTACATTAGGTGTAGGACAAATGTGCCTCTCAATGGTTCCCCTCTGTGGGTGCCATTCTTTTAGAGCAACTGAGAATAATTCTCAATCTTTTCCATATGACAACTATTCAAATGGCTTCAGACATTTGTGATCCCATTTCACTCTTCTGTTCAGTTAGGTCCTTTCCACTGGAGATGACAGAACCCTGAGTTCAAACGGGCTTAAAATAGAAGGCAAATATAATGGCTTACGAATAAAGAAAGCTGAGATCATGTTTCATGCATGTCTTGATCCAGGGGCTCAAATGATTTCACTAGAATCTGGGTTCCCCGCAATTCTCATCTCTATACTCATCCACATGGCTCCATTCTCAAACCCAGTATACGGCAATATGGCCGCCAGCAGCCACAGAGATATTTTGTAAGGTTCAGCCTGATTCAAAAGTGTGCTTTCTCCCACCAAACCCAGAAAAGTCTTTTTATTTGTTTTTGGGGTTTTTTTTCATTTTATTGTCTCTGATTCGTTCACACGCCCATCCCTGAGCCAATCATACAGGTCCGGAACACAATACCCTTCCCACCCAATGCCCAAGATGGGGGAAGTATCCACTCCCCCTAAAACACACAGAGTAAGAATAGGGTGGGGTAGTTTCCCACTAAAATAATAGTTATTCCACGCATCTTCCTTCTTTTCAGTAGAATTTGTCAGCAACCTTACAGCATGACTACAGAAGTGAACTCAGGACTCCCAACATGTCTAAATCATCATAGATGACATAAAAAGAGGAATCGGGTTTTTTCCCCACATTTTTGTGTTATATTTATAATTCAGGTTTATATAGTTATGTTGATAATTCATAGTGTTTCTTCTTTGGGAAACTGGGTGGCTCAGTCGGTTAAGTGTCCAACTTTGGCTCAGGTCATGATCTTACAGTTCATGAGTTCCAGCCGTGCAGCGAGCTCTGTGCTGACAACTCGGAGCCTGGAGCCTGCTTCCCATTCTGTGTCTTCCTCGCTCTCTGCCCCTCCCCCACTCACACTCTGTCTCTTCCTCTCTCAAAAATAAACAAACATTTAAAAAAAAAAATTCAAAGCATTTCTTCTTTTTTGGAGTTGTTCTTCCCTTAAGTACTGAGACAACTGTGTCCCTAGCTTATCCCTTAGGGAGACACTATTATACAACGGTATCTCTTTTGACGTCTGCACTTTTGTCTGGCAGGTTTATAATTTGGAGGCTGCTTCACCTGAGTTTTGTTACAGTGTTGCATCAGTTATGTTAGGCTGGAAAAACATCTTCAGAAAACCCAGCTCCAGATGACCTAACCAATGAAAATGATTTATTATCACCCCAAACAAGAAGTCACAAATTGGGACAGCCCCGAGATAGTTAATTTGTGAGCCCAACATCATCAGGGACTGGGTTTCCTTGCAGCTTTTTAATCTGCCATTCTCCATGTTCAGACTCAGCAGCTCCAGGGACCTAATACCGCTGCTGTCATTCCAAGCATCACACACACAGCAAGACCAGTAGAACTGTGACAGAGCAGTCCTTCAAAAGCATTTTTTTTTTAAGTTTATTTATTTTTAAGAGAGAGAGAGTGAGCACAGGGTAACAGTTAACAGAGAGCCCAACGCAGGGCTTGAACTCACAAACTGTGAAATCGTGACCTGAGCCGAAACCAGGAGTCGGACACTCAAACAACTGCACCACCCAGGTGCCCCATAAATTTTTAAGGGTCATCTTTCCCAAATGGCCCACAGCTCGCCAGCAAGAAATATATCACATACCTCAAACCAACTGTGAACAGAAATAGAAGACTGCCATGAATGGTTTGGTGAAACAAGGCCATGGGTAGAAGAGGGAGTGCCTGGACAAAATAGGTTTTTTTTAACCATGTGCTTGGGGAGATAGCAGAAAAAAAAGAAAACCATCCATCACTCGGAAATAGATCTTATTAACATGTTGGTGTTCTTCCATCCAAACTGTTATTATTTCTTCCCCTTTTCTGGTTGCTTCCTTTAAAATTGTTTTATTCATTTGTCTGACAAATATTTATTGAGGACCTACTATGTTCCACTACTGCTTAAGGCGGTGGAGATTTGGTAGTGATAAAGGCAAAGACACAAATAATTTACGTGTTCTTTTCAGGCAGTGTTAGGTGCTCTGTGGATGAATTTTACAGGGTGAGGAGGGTACAGTGGGATGGAATGAGATAGTGAGTTGAGAGGAGGCCTGAGCAAAGTCCTGACACAGGTGAGGGTGTGAGTCACCTGTGAGCCAGAGAAAGCAGATCCTATGTGCATAGGCCCTGAAGGCAGCATGTGGCTGTGTCACAAAGGCATAAGGGCCACAGCAGCGTGGAATGCTAGAAAGAAGGGAGATAGAAGGCACTGATAGGCAAAGTGGTCAGCAACCAAACCTTAGGGGGCCTGGCCAGCCATTATGGAGCCTTGGGCTTTAGTCGAGGTGAGGTGAGAAGTTTCCCAAAGAGCTGAGCAGGGCAGACAGGGCCTGGGTTACATTTTTAATGCTCACTGGGACTGCTCTGTGGAGAAGAGACCTACGTGGAGACAAGGCTCTAAGGAGGAAGATTTTTTCAAGATTCTCTGACAGCTTTTCACGTTCATTTTTCTCTCATTTACCAGAACAATGCTTCCTATTCACCAGCTTTCTCCTCTAACTCTGGGAGTCTGTTTCAATTACTTGTTTAAATCAGCACCATCCCAGAGAATTATAATATGAGCCACAGATGTAAGCCACATATGTAATTTAAAATCTCTGGTAAAAAAAATTAAAAACAGAAACATGTGAACTTAAAGTTAATAACATACTGTATTTAATCCATACATCCTAAATATTAGCATTTCTGCACATAATATAAAAGTTTTAATGACAGGTTTTACAGTTTTTACTTATATAAAGTCTTTGAAATCTAATGTCTATTTCACACACACAGCACATCACAATTCTTGTTAACCTCCTGTCAAGCTTTCAGAAACCACATATGGCTTCTGGCTACCATATTTGACGTGCAAGTTTGGGATAAGAGTTTCCACCTGTTCTTTATTCCTTCTAATGTGTCCCTTATGCTGTTTCATGTCTTTATTATGTGAGGACTTAATTTGATAAATATTTTCATTATAAAAGGTCTGACCCACTTTAATTTCCAGTATCACTCAGATCTGTTGGATGGCCATTGTCTCATTCTATTGCCTCTTTAGATTCACTTAAAAATTTTTTTAAAATATTTCTTTATTTTTGAGAGAGAGAGAGACAGCATGGGAGGGGGGGGGAGAGGGGCAGAAAGAGGGAGACACGTATTCTGAAGCAGGCTCCAAGCTCTGGGCTGTGAGCACACAGCCCAGTGAGGGGCTTGAACTCACAAACTGTGAAATCTTGACCTGAGCCGAAGTCGGATGCCTAACTGAGTGAGCCACCCAGGCTCCCCATAGATTCACTTTTTAGTGTTACCTAGGTGGCTCAGTCAGCTAAGCGTCCAACTTCAGCTCACATCATGATATGATGGCTCATGGGTTCGAGCCCCACTTCAGGCTCTGTCTCTGTGCTAACAGCTCAGAGCCTGGAGCCTGCTTTGGATTCTGTGTCTCCCTCTTTCTCTGTCCCTCCCCTACTCATATTCTGTCTGTCTCTCTCAAAAATAAATGAACATTAAAAAAATAGATTCACTTTTTACTTTCAAATACTTTAATTCAAATACACACTCACATATATGTATGCTAGTCAGCTCTAGTTCAGGAAAAGCAAACTGTTGGAAATCTTTATAGCTTCAACTAGCTAGATACATTCTATTAACCTTAGAAAAGATGTGAAGCTTAACTATTTTTTCTTTCTCTTAAAGCTGTGACCTAACTCTGATGTAATCATGTAAGTAATTTTATAAACTCATACCTCACACATCACATAGCAGTTTTCACATAGGTTGAAAGGATATAACTTTGGAAAAAAAATTTAAATCGACATTTAAGCAGAGTAAAATTAAATTATCAGTTATAAAATGCTGATTAGCTAGAATACTTAGGGAATTAGACGATTTTGTTAATTGAATTCTAAAGTTAATGTTTGCTCCTTAATGTGAAAAATCTTTCTTAAGTATATTAGGCAGATTTCCACTAATGAAGTATAGTCTGCTGACTGTAATAGATTTTTCTTTGATGATTCCAGAAGTTATGCAGTCTCAGCACTATTATTCTGACTAACAGCCATCTATATACAGAGATACAAAGGAAAGAAAATCCAATTATTTAAAGTCTTAGTTAGGTTGAGGTCTGGCCAGAATTCCCTGGAGCATGGCAAATGAGAACAATTATTATTTTTAAAAGTGTATTTATCAATTTTGAGTGAGAGCGAGAGAGAGAGTGCGCCTGAGCAGGAGAGGGGCAGAGAGAGAGGGAGAAAGAGAGAATCCCAAGCAGGCTCCCCACTGACAATGCGGGGCTGGAACCCACAAACCATGAGATCATGACCTGAGCCAACATCAAGAGTCAGATACTCAACTGACGGAGCCACCCAGGCGCCCCAAGAACAGTTATTATTTTATAAAGTGAGGGTAACTAAGAATGCTTTTGGCCAAATATAATAACGTTTCCCAAGCAGGGTGTGTCCTCCTCCGGAGGGGTCCTGAACAGCTGTGGTGCCTCTACAATGCCATCAGCGACCCATTCTTCTAAATTCCCTGTTTTAACAAACTTATCTTGGAGCCTTAAGATGGCACCTACCAAAACACAGCACGCCATCCATGTTCTAGTCTAGAAGGCAGCAGAAAGGTCAAAAGGCCAAAAAGATAAAGCTAACCAAGTCTGCCCAGTTTTGAGGAGTTCTCCAGGAGCCATGCCCAAGAACTTGATAAGTCTCAGTCCCAGTGGCCAGGACTGTGGCACCTGACCACCAGAGCTCCAAGAGAGGAATTTGGAAGGGGAGTACTTCCACTGGAAGCATTGCCAATCTAAACAAAACCAGGGCTCTGGTAATCAAGAAAAATAAAAGAATGGGTTTAGGAAAAGGAACCGGCAGTTGCACCCAAGGGAATTGTGGCATAACTGCGGGGAAGAGGGAATTGGCTTCCAAATTCCCTACGACTCACGGCAGTGGGTTGGGACGTGAGCAGATAGGATCAGTACAAGAGAACACAATTTGTGTCGAAAAGTAATCGTGCCACTTCCTGACCCTCCATCCCAAACCACTTGTGTCTTTTGGTCTCTTCCCCCTCAGCCAGTGTTGGGCTCCAGGGACACTTCCAAGCATACTAGTTCATACTGTTCTTTCCCCCTCTGTTTCCCCTGAAGTGGACTCTAACTTAGGTGAACCGTGGATCCCGGGGAACAAGGACGATGGCATGTCTCTCTCTGCCAGCCATTTCAGTTAGCAGGGTAGGCCACTGGACGTGTTGAGTAAAAATAAACCAAAAGAAGAGTCTCACTATTCAGGCCACTCAAAAGGGACTCCTTTAAATAAAATGGGATCCCACAGAAACACAAACTGTAGAATCGCCCTCTACCTCTGTAATTAATATGGGCCACCTCCACTTGCCTACCTCCACTGCCTCTCACACTGGGCTCTCCTGTTTCTTCCACTGTCCAAACGTGGCTCCGTACCTGGGCAGCCATTGTCCACGTGGTCCTCTTCTCCCTGCCTTTCCTTGACTCAGTTCTGAACTCGACTCTTCAGCTGTGACTCTAACTATGGTCCCACCTATCCGACAGGAGATCAGGCATCCAAACTTTCCACACAGCGTGCTGACTGCACGAGTGGATCCCCTCGAAGCGAGAGTCTCTGCCTGGATTCTGGTCATGACGCTGGAGAAGCACCAGTGGGGGGAAGATATTAAGCACGCCACTTGATGGTGGTGCTGGCCTGCACAGCCCTCAGGAGCAGTCCTGAGGAAATGTGTGTGCTTCTTGAAGCTGTTGAAAAAGAATTCCAGCCAAGGTAAGCTCTCTTCTTCCTTCCCCCTCTTTGGAGCAGAGAATGCTGGACCAGAGAAATTTGGACAGACAGACAGAAGAAGGACCATCAGAAACAACAAAATGAAAGGCTCTCCATTTCCAAATCTGCTGAGAAACAGAATGGCATGCGACTGCAGGAAGTGGTCGGTGTTTTATCTCAGCAGACGGCAATGAGACGGACAAGGTCCTCCATGCTCTACCCCCAGCCTTTTGCTCCAACCTCATTGTAGGCCACTCCTTTCCTATTCCTGCTTTTTGTGTCTCACATACGGTGTTGGCTCAAAGAAGCTCGCTTCTGTCCTCATGAAACAAAAAACCACTACAAAGTCCCAACAAATTTTTATTTTTCAGTCATGTCACATCTTCTGTTGAGTCCAGGCATCTCCTCAGGCCGGCTCTCCTCCTTAGCGATGGCGAAGCAGTACCTCTCTGTGTCAAGCCACGCTTCCACGGCCCCGTGGCAGAGACTCCACACCCACAGTCGAGTATTTGCCATTTCCACTCACATCCCATTGGCTAAAGCGTATTCTATGGCAGTGACTAACCCCAGCGCAGCGAGGAGGTCAGTCCACTACAAGTGCAGAAGGACAAATGGGAATACTGCTGTGCCACACAAATAACCTGCCACACCTTCCATATTATCTTTTCACCTCCACACTTTAGCTCCTCAAAGTGGCTTCTCCCCAGAGGATGCCCTGCCCAACCCTTTCCTTGGTTAACTTGGTTCCTTTCCTATTAGTTATTCCTCACCCTCCAGGGCTGCACCCAGGCTATTAGAACTCTCTGCTATCATTACACTTGTCACATTATTTGCTTATCTCAAAATTATACACTTCTAAAGGTCTATTACTTGTCTTTTGAAAGTTCAAGTATGGAGCTCAGTACGTGGCACGTGGTAAGGGATTCCAGAAGATATGGTAAATGATTACATGAATAAACATGTAGCAACCTAGAGCCAACAACAGCAAGAGCACACGGCCATAGGGCAGTGGAATGGACAGACGCACATCCAGTACGAAGGTCAGCCATCATCAAGAAGGACAAAATCAAACTCTCCAGTTGTGAATCTGTAAAACTAAAATCCAATGGAATTATGGGAAGTGATTTCATTTTTGTTTTTGTTGGGGGGGGGGGTTGTCCCAGCAAGAGAAAGATAGAGCTCAATGCCTAGGACATTGTCTCAGGTGTCTATTACTCATAAGAACACCATTGGTTTGAGGAAGAAAATACAGAAAAAGCAAAACTCCCTTGCAAGAAATAAATGTTCTACAGTGTATGTGGCTTGCATTTAAAGTTTTTTTAAATTGAGGTATAATTAACAAATAGTGTCATATTGGTTCAAGGGATGCAATATAACGATTCAACAATTCTACACATTACTCAGAGCTCATCACAGTAAGTGTACTCTTAATCCCCTTCAGCTATTTCATCCGTCCCCCACCTCCCCTCTGGGAGGTTTGCACTCAATACTTAAGAGTATGTTTTTGTTTGTCTCTTTTTTCTTTGTTCATTTGTTTTGTTTCTTAAATTCTACCTGAGTGAAATCATATCACTGTCTTTGTCTGACTGACTTATTTCACTTAGCATTCTACTCTCTAACTCCATCCATGTTGTTGCAAATGGCAGATTTCATTTTTTTTTTAATGGCTGAATAACATTCCATTGTGTACATATACCACTTCTTTATCCATTCATCTATCAATGGATACTTGGGTTGCTTCCATATCTTTTTTTTCCAACTTTTTGTGTTTATTTATTTATTTTTGAGATGGGGGGAGAGAGAGACCATGAGAGGTATAGGGGCAGATAGAGAGGGAAACAAGAATCTCAAGCAGGCTCCATGCTATCAGTGCAGAGCCTGATGTGGGACTCAAACCCACCAACTATGAGATAATGATCTGAGCCAAAATCAAGAGTCAGAAGCTTCACTGACTGTGCCCCAGGTGGCTTTCATACCTTGGCTATTGTAAATAATGCTGCAATGAAATAGGGGAGCCTATATCTTTTTGAGTTAGTGTTTTTATATTATTTGGGGGAATACCAGTGGTGGAATTACTGGATCATATGGTAATTTCATTTTTAATTTTTTGAGAAAACCTCCATACTGTTTTCCACAGTGGCTGCACCAGTTTGTATTTCCACCAACAGTGCAGGAGGGTTCCTTTTTCTCCACATCCTCACCAACACTTGTTTCTTGCATTTTTGATTTTAGCCATTCAGACAGGTGTGAGGTGGTATCTCACTGCAGTTTTGATTTGCATTTCCCTGATGATGAGTGATGCTGAGCATCTTTTCATGTGTCTGTTGGACATCTGTATGTGTTCTTGGAAAAAATGTCTATTCGGGTTCTCTGCCCATTTTTAATAGAATTATTTGTATAAGGTCTTTATATATTTTGGATATTAACTCCTTATCAGATATATCATTTGTAAATATCTTTTTCCATTCAATAGGTGTCTTTTTGTTTTGTTGATACTTTCCTTTGCTGTGCAAAGGCAACACAAAGAAAATTATTATATCTATGACATGTGGCTTGAAATCTGAGAGTTTTAAATTTTTTCTCATTTTTTTTATTAGAAAGTACTATAGGACACACAGTAAAAAAATCAAGTAATACAAAATGATCTGAATTTAAAAGTGGGAGGGTCCTCCCCATTTCTACCCTAGATCCCTAATACCACTCTCAGGAGTAATCACTGTTAACAGCGTATTCTTCCAGAAATCTCTATGCTATTATATTCCTACATGTTGATATGCAATATTTCCAAATAAACAAGATCATATTCTACATATTCCACAACTTGTTCTATTCACTGTACACTTGGACATCTCTGAATCAGTCCATATAAACACATCTCATTCATCTTAAAGTTGAATAGTGAGAATTAGGAATTTGAGCCAAATCCCTAACAAAGAGGCCACAACTTTTTGCAGTTTTAAATATATCTTTCAAACAGAAAGTCTTCAAGACATTGTCCTCTGTAAACAATGAGAAAACAGTTCATATTCCACAGAAAATCCAAAAGACATCAGAAGGGTAATAAATGGTCAATGATGTTACAACTCTTCATCTTTTAAGTGAAGATAAGTATCTGAGAAAGCAAATGCTATACTTTCCATAGAAAATACTACGTCTATGATTCTATTAGAAGAAGAAATCTGATTTCAAATGGCATTATTTGAAACATTTTGTCTTATTATATAATGAGGACTCTTCTTTTTTTTTTTTTTTTTTTTTTTTCCAGAAGAGAATCCGAATTAAAACCCTCCCCCCATCAACTTAAAATACTCATGTGTCAGATTTTCTGGATCAAAATCAGGATTTAGCTGGGAAAGAATTTGCTATTTTTTAACCACAATAATGTTTCTGGCATAAGCTGCCACAGTGAGTACAGGTAGCAGGCAAGTCCCAATCTGCACCTTACTCAAGAATTATTCCCACGGCCCTGCTCTTTGCTCTGGGCACATCTTTCCTTGGCTCCAGGCTTTGGCTCTCTCCTCCCTCTGTCTGAGTTGCATCAGGCTGGACTCCAGGACCAAATAGTGACCTCTGGTTGTGCCCCGGTTCCCCTCTGGGAGGCCAATTCCCGCCCATTAATGGACATCACAAAAACAAGGAGGGTGCTCCATCCCACATGCTGGAGAGGCTCCTAGATACTGTCTTAGCTGGGTCCACAGCACCTCCAATTCCAGAGTCACGGGCAAGAGACAGGGCACCCAATACCCCAGACCCTTCAGGATACCACACGGAGTGCTCTGCTTCTCCAAGAGGGCACTGAACAGTTTCCAGAAGCGCCAAAGTGCAGGAATGTCAGTTCAGAAGTCAGGCTGACTGGGTTCGTACCCCACTTCGAACTTCATAAGCTTGAATGAGCCATTTTCCTAAGACTTCATTACCCCATTTGTAACAGAGGGTTATTAGTAACACTTATGTAACAAGATTAAATAAAGTATAACGTTACTTAATAAGATTAAATAATCCATGTTATGTCCATCACAATCCATAAAACACAGTATGTACTCAATAAATGTTCATGGAGATGACGATGGTGATAGCAACAGTGAAAACACTGTCCTCTCCAAAAAGTGTGTGGAATTCCTGACTTCCTTGAGCAACTGAACCCCTAGAATCAGGCCCCATTACCTTTCCTATACTTCAAGGAATGAGTAGGTGCTTCCAGAGGAAGGCACTCTGAAGAAGCTACAACGGTACCCTTAAATGGCCAACTAGACACAGGCAGGATGCTCTGAGACTAGGTAAACCCTTGTCCATGCCATGTTCATGGGGCTCCTCAAGAGTGCATTTGAGGCTTGTGTAATCATCTAACACCCATCCTAAGAAAGGCTTCCCTTAGGGGGAATCTGACGCTTTTTGAGCTTTTTGTTCCTCGTTCTCACTTCTGCCTCAATTTTTCTTAGCACAGTAAACATTGGTATCTTATACTTAATATTTGAGAATTACATCTCAAGTCTGCAGGTCCAATTGTACTGTGTGTAGTTTTTGCCAGTAGTGACTGGTTTCCTGAGGAGTTTTATGATTCAGTGAATATGAGCCCCTTCCTCCTAGACCTTTACCGGTGGGAATTCTCTGAGGCCTATCTCGAAGGTGTACTTCTCCAGACTATTTGCATCCATTTCTGCCAGGTGAGGCAGCACTGCCAATTCAGGGTCCCTTCAAACCCAATTCTAGTTAGGAGGTTGTGTTGTTTGATTTTCCTGAACCTCAGGAGGAGTATGAAGTCAACCCCAAATGCTGTGAGTGCCTGCTTATGGTTAGAGATTCTCGAGAGAGACCTTTCACTCCACAATGCCAGGGTTAATTAAGAANGGTCAGCCTTTCAGGAGCCACCCTCTCAAAGAGTTAGGTGGCAGCTTCAATCTCACTCCCTACTTTGCAAAACCTCTGGGCTTATTCTTGCCTCTGGAATGCAGCCTTTATGTTTAAGCTCTAGGTCACCAGAAATCAGCAGCTATCCCCAAGGGAGGCCACCACGTCCCACACTGGCTCACCTCTCTGACTGCTTGCTGCCTCTCCACTGTAGGCCTCTGAGGATTCTTCCCAGTTTCTTGCCAGTTCAACCACGCAATTAAGATGACATGCATCTTAAAAATTTTATCCAGAATTTCCAGTGTTTTGCATTCGATGAGTTTTATAGAATATCTAGTCCATCCATAATACTACCACAAATAGCCTGGATTTTAATTGATGTTAAAATTTACTCGGTATTTTCTTCACCCTATCATTTGAATGCTGAAAGTGTGCCTCTCCTTGCCACCTGCTTCAATAAACATGATGTTCCTTCTCTCTTTTGGAGCCCCCACTAACTCACCTCTGAGTTTTCTCTTATTTTCTCCTCTCATTTTCCATTAAGCCATGGCACTTCATCATGAAGTTTTCCAACTAGGTCTGCCCATAGGAGAAAGGTTAGTATATAATTATCATTTTTATACTGTGATTTCAAGCAAGATTTCTAGAAAATTTAGGCACAATACAATTACACAAAGAAAGGTGGAGATTAATTACCTTCTTGCTAAGACAAGTCCCATTAAATAGATGACGTGGAATACTATGGCATTTTATACATGATCTGTCACAAAATGCATCACATACAAAACTGTCTGATCGTGTTGCCAACCACCTCAGGAAATATAACCATCTACCGACTCTAAACCTTTCATTATTTAAAAATTAATCACAAAGCCCTTTGGAAGGATCTATTAATAACCTGTGCATCATATACTAAACACCTCCATGTGGTTTTTCCTCTGAAGCTCAAGCACTGGGTTTCCATGCCCAGACTCGGGGGCAGCCTGAGTTTGAATCCCTGCTCTAATCCTTACCAGGGGAGAGGGCAAGAGCAGGTCACTTCATCTCCCAGAGCCTTTGGTCCTCATCCACACAAGGGGAATAACTACTCCTCCCTCACATGTCCGGACCAGGGTTGAAATAAGAATGTTTGTAAAACCCTTGATACAGGGCCTGACACACAGATGTGTCTTCAGTAATTGGCAGCTATAAGAACAATCTATGAATAACCAGTTAAAAAAAAATATTCGGGGTGCCTGGGTGACTCAGTCAGTTTAAGCCTCTGACTCTTGATTTCAGCTCAGGTCATGACTGCATGTTTCAGTTCAAGCCCCACATTGGGCTCTGTGCTGGCAATGCAGAGCCTGCTTGGGATTCTCTCTTCCTCCTTCACTCTCTGTCTCTCCCCTACTCATGCTCTCTCTCTCTTTCTGAAAATAAATAAACTTAAAAAAATTTTAAAAATATATTCATCTAGCATTATCCCAACCAGAATAGTAACCAGAACTGGGCCAGTATCAAGAGTTTAGGAAACCAAGAGGTTTGTTTAAGAAGTGGAGATTCGTGTGTGCTGACCTAACCACGTCTTCTTCTTGGCCCTCTGCTGAGTCAACCCACAGTCCAAGATGGCCAGTCAGGATAAAGTCAACGGGTCCTGCCTTGGTTCAGAAAGTGTAACAGTGGACGGTGTGACTCAGCATCATTAGCACCAGTTCTGTGTTACTGTCCAGTTCATTTGTCAGCCATGAGCACTCTGGGAAAGACTCAAGCCCTGGCCATTGCACAGGCTGCTCCCGTGCCTGGAACACTCCATAGTCCTCTGCAGGCTAAGTCCTACTCGTTCAGTAGAGGTCAGCTTGGATGCCATTTCCTCCAGAAAGACTCACGTCTCACTGAGTGCCCGACTCAGAGTTGCAGGGGCATCACCTCGTCACATCAGCAACTACCCTGGACGATGGTCATCAGCTTGTCTGTGTGGATCCTCAGTAATGAAAGGTGCATTAATGCAGGAACCATGTTTTTCCTTGTTCAGCACTAAATCCCAATCCTAGTACAATGGCTGAAATGACAGGCACTAAATAAATACTGATTGGATGAATGAATGAATGAACAAATGAAACATGTAGAGAACTGTAGTAAAATACCTATTATTTGCCACTTAGACATCACTTAGAAACATGAGAAATATTAGAAGTGTTTAGTCATTCAAACAGACCGAATTATCTAATGGAGATGATCGAATTGAAGAAGTAGCAGAACATACATTTCAATACTGTCTTCTCTGTGAAAGCCAAATAGAATCTAGGGGATATTCAAGTCCTAGATGCAAATTCCTTTGCTACCTGTGTCATGCCCCCGTCAGTCTGTCTGTTCCTTTCCTACCCCTAATCACCACACACACACGTGTCCATATAGTACATAGCTGAGTATCTTGTACATAAGCACCAAATAAATGTTACCTAACTGAATGGCACCCCTGCCATTTCCCCACATCAAGTCCTAACACTTTGCCTATGGCAACAGACACTTTGGTCGAGAACCAGTTCTGAGCTCCCTCAATCCAATTTGAGCCTCCATTTTGTGATGTATTTTTTTTAAGCTTATTTATTTATTTTGAGAGTGAGAACAAATGGGGGAGGAGCAGAGGGAGGGACAGAGAGAGAATTCCAAGCAAGCTCCTCACTGTCAGCATAGAGCCCGGTATGGAGCTCGAAATCATGAACTGTGAGATCATGACCTGAGCCAAAACCAAGAGTCAGAAGCTTAACAGACTAAGACACCCGGGTGTCCCGCGATGTATTTTATTTAAAACAATTTTTTCTTAGCGTTCATTCAGTTTTGAGAGAGGGAGAGAGAGAGAGAGAGCAGGGGAGGGGCAGAGAGAGAGGGAGACACAGAATTTGAAACAGGCTCCAAGCTCTGAGCTGTCAGCACAGAGCCCAACGCGGGGTTGAACCCACGAACCTTGAGATCATGACCTGAGTCAAAGTCGGACGCTTAGATCCTTTTCGTTTTCTTTTTTTTCTCTTCTTCTCCCCCCACCCCCTGTAATGTATTTTAAATAACACTATGGTTCATTCTTTTCTTCTTTTAATGTTTTTTATTTATTTCTAGGAGAGAGAGAGAGAGAGACAGCGTGAGCAGGGGAGGGTCAGAGAGAGAGGGAGTCACAGACTGAAACAGGCTCCAGGCTCTGAGCTGGCAGTCAGCACAGAGCCCGACGCGGGGCTCGAACCCACGAACCGCGAGATCATGACCTAAGCGAAAGTCGGACGCTTAACCGACTAAGCCACCCAGGCGCCCCAACACTATGGTTCATTCTTATTCTCTGGTCCTTGAAGTTGTGTTTATTTTTCCCCCAACATTTTTTACTGTTCCTTAAGATGCACCACAAGGCTCGGTGACGAGGATGCAGCTGAGAATGCAGCGATGCACAAGGCCATAGGCCCGTGGAGGTGCTGCTCAGGAGAGCCCGGGAAGCAGTCCCCAGGCCCCGTGGGGGCAGCCTGGCACTGGAATGTGTCTGCCCCTGGAGTGTGCTTCCTCACCCGAATCCACGTGACCCCCGGGGTCTGGCCTTTTGGCAAGGCACTTCTACACCACCTGACTTCCATCTTAAAGACTATTCATCCCAGGCATTTCTGCAGTGGGAACTTCCACGGCACATCCAGGGTTACATCTGACCTAAATCAACCTGTGTTTTCATTAAAAACACAAAACGTACGAGCAGGTAGGTTAACACCCAATCTTTGCTCAGCCTTTTCCCACATGTCCAACAAACAGGCTACCCACCATGGGGGCATTAGCCCCCTGTGGAGGCCAGGCGGCAAAGGGCAGGCCTCACCTTAGGGTGCTTCAGCCCCTTCATCAGCAGGAAAACACCTGGTCATACTTGCCTGCTTCTAGGTATTTGGTTCATGTTTCTCTATGCAGGTCAGCGATTTTTATTCATTTGTTTATGTATATATTTACCACACATGCTCTCCTGGGAACTCTGAAGCTAAGGAGGTGGCCAGATATGGCGCCTGGGTTAACATTTCTACATGTGTTTGTTCCTGATACTGTGGTATACAACGTAGGAATTTGCTAAGAAATGCTCAAACAGATAAAAAAAAAAAAGTGATGAGACAAGCAAAGAGCAAGAAAACCTGACAGAGTTTAACTTCCCTTATTCTCAGTTATTACCTGAACTTTTATTTTTAAACTACAAAGCCTTGAAATTCATGAATAATACAGGAAATCTGTAAAATGCCACTTTTCTGGAATAAGCAGGACATTAAAATGCAAATTGCCGTTCCACACACAGCTGTACTCAATGTGACAAATTAAGCTCTTCTTATTCCTAGTCTTGACATTTGCCTTCAAGATGTTTGTGCATGTGGAGAGAAAGAGCAAAGGAGAAGCGGACAAGAGGAATGGCCACCACACTGCGTGGGAGGTTAGCCCCCATGAGAGGTCCCCAGGGAAATGAAAGGTCACCCTAGGAGCTCTCCTCCTCCACCAGAAGGTGGGGAAAACCATCCTCTGCATTACTGCATTTTCTCAGGAAGACCTCCCTATAGAAACAGCATTCTTGAATAATAAACATACCTCTTTAGAACAAGCAAGACAGATTATGTCAAACAAACTGAGTAAACTGGTAAGTTTGCGCCCCTTTTAGGCCTACAGTTCCACACTTCACTCAGCGAGGCCCACAAAGTCCATCCTCAAGCCTTCCCTTCTAGAACAACATATTTCCGCAGGAGAACTGCCCACTCTGCTCAGTGCGCTTAGGACCCATCAGTAAATCAAGCTGAGTTCACTGTCTTCATTAGGCTTACCTGTCACAGCTGGGACTAGGGGATGACTAGCCAATAATTATATCAACTGTGGTGCTAAAGACTTTACATATTTAGCTTACACAATACCCATAGCAGCCCTGTGAGGGAGGTACTATTATTATTCACATTTTACAAATGGGGACACTGAGAGGGGAAGTAATTGAGCTAGCAAACTAGCAAGTGGATGAACTGGGATGTGAACCCAGGCACGCTGGCCCCAGCTGCATGCTTAATGCCTTCATGAAACTGCCTCTCTTTTACGCCCCCTTTCACTTACTACCTTGCTATCTGTGTACAACAATGAGCGTATCCTCTCAAGGGTAGGATCTGCACCCTACTCATCTTTGGAACCCACCAATCACAACCCCTACAGAGTGTGGTTCATGGGTAATTAATTGATAACACTTGCTGAATAAATGATTCACCTATTATTACTAAATTACCCTGGGCTGGAGCCGTAGCAGCAAATATTAGCGCCATCTAGTGGCCAGACGCCTGGCACCGGACACACCATCGTTCTTGAGTGGTTGAGGCACAGAGGCTGCCAGAGATTAAGGTGATCCCCTGGATCATTCGGGTAAACGTCGGTGTGCAGGTAGCTCACCATCGTTCTACAGACCTCTCACACTTGATTTGCTAGCCAAAAGCTACTCAACTAGTATAGAAAGTTAACAATATCCCAAGCAGATCAAGCCTTGGTATTCTTAAGGGATCAACAAAGCAGAACTTTTTAAACAGAACTCTTCTGGAAAGGTCATGACCATGGTCACAATACAATAGGGAAGACCTCAAACTCTTACAGAAGAGACCTACATATATGTATCTACAAATAACTGCTTTCATCTTCTTAAGGCAGATAAAAATCATTCATTTGGGGACCAAGAATTAGATTGGGTCCAGATATAAAGCCTAAAAGACAATGACTGCTCCTGATTTCTGCTTCTCCAGAAACTCAATTCTCTTTGCCCATTCTTTTAATAAATATTAACTAACTATAATATCAATGTATTAGTATAAGAATAAAGGCTCTATCTGTACTCTGTTTAAAGTAAAACAAAACAAACAAATTGAATTTACTTTTTTTTTAAAGACCTCTCACNGATGAGCACTGGGTGTTATGTGGAAACCAATTTGACAATAAACTATTTGTAAAAAAAATAAAATAAAATTTTAAAAAATAAATAAATAAAGACCTCTCACCAAAACAAACAGGAAAAACAAAAGAATGCTTTATTTCAATTCATCATTTTAAGTTGCGTTCTCCTTTTGACATAAAGGTGAGGAGAAAGAAAAGAGAGAAGTATATGAAAAATGGAGGGAAACACAGTTACAGGCCAAAGTGGGAAAGTGAGGAAGAATCTGTATACTACTTTGTTTTTACATTTATTTATTTATTTTGAGAGAGAGAGAGAGAGAGAGAGAGTCCCAAGCTAGCTCCATGCTGTCAGCATGGAGCCCAACGTGGGGCTCGAACTCAGGAACAGTGAGATCATGACCTGAGCAGAAATCTAGTCTCACACTTAACCGACTGAGCCACTCAGGCACCTATATGCTTCTAATCCCCACTTCATAACTGGGCAAAGTCCTATTTGTCCTTCAAGACCATGCTCAAGGTCACCCCACTGTGAAGTTTTCCCTATCTGTGCCCCTCTCCAGCTGCTTACTCTCATTATTGAGATCCCACAGTGACAGGTACACTATGATATCAGATAATATCATAATTATGCAGTGACTTATCCTTGTCCTCCAGAGAGTATGAGGCTTTTCTTGTGAGGTTTCTCAGCACATCTGCCAGCTAACTGATGACTGAAACTGGAAGTAAATAACGATCATTTGAAACAAACACCACTTCCTCCTTCCCAAGCTTTACTTTGTATTGCTGTACAACAGAAAACTCTTGAAAGTAGCTTAAAGACCCAGCAATTCTCAAGGCCTTTGCTTCGACTCTTCCTTTTGTGATTTTATGTGTTTATGGTCTTCAAACATAGTCCTCCTAAGTTATAAAATCGACAATCATTGAAATATAAAGTAGAAAAATAACCAAAGGCTTTGGTTCCCAATGCTATTTTTGTCTGTTCTGCCTACGATAAAACTGTGCCAGGAGGGACACCCCACACACATCAGTGCATCCTCCTGAACTGAAAAGAATATGGAAAGGCTCACTGGGAACATCAAACTCACTTTATAAATCCAAGTGCCTGGACACGATCTGTTTATTTAAATGCTGTTGGCAAATGTACTCTGAAGGTTAACAGACAATTAAGAATCACTGTAGTTCCATGAAATTGATAAATAAGACACAAGGAGTGAATTGCATAGTTATATAAAATCAGCTACAATTAAACAAAAATAAATCACCAGGAAAAGCACTGTGCTTGGCCAAATGCATCTTGCTGGTACAGTGTAATGGTTAAAAATATTTGGATTGGGGCACCTCACAGAGCCAGAATTCAAATCCATATTTGGCTGTTCATAAACTGGGCAACCTAAAACATGTTACTTCATCTTTTTATGCCTCAGTTTTCTTACCTGTAAAATGGGAGTAATAATAACACAATCCTGGTTTGTTTTGAACACTTAGCAGAGGATTTGGCATACAGTAAACACGCAATATTGACTATTATTTTTGTCCTTTCTCATTTATTTATTCAGTACGTCAAGAAAATAAGTATTGAGTACACACCCTGGATATTATGCTGTAGATTTTCACACACACCACTGCAGCTCCTATCTGGGAAAATCGAATGGATCAGACACAATGAAATTTTCCCATGCCAACATCTCTTCTCTAACTCACACGAACAGTCTAATGTTGCTCCCAGGGTCCTGCAAACGCTTGATTCAAATTTCACAGTTAAAATATATTAATCATTTTTAAAATTGTAATGTGAAACATCAGCCACACTCATTTATGTTCTCTATCAAATTTTAACGCAAAGGAGACCCCAAAGAACTTAATATGTGCTGTCTGCTTTATTCCAGAGGCCTCATGATAAAGCATTTGTATGACACTGATTAAGAAGACTGCAGGTCTTTTTATCTTACTCTCTTTTGTTTGGTTAAAATTCACCTGCATGTGCTTATGTAATCACATAAAATCATACAAGGAATACAACCCTACAACATATGTGTGTTCCACTCAGGTAAATGACAAGATATATTCACATGGCATTTTCTGACAGATGCTGACAAATTTAAATGGCTGAGGAACCTATTAATTGATCCTTTAAGCTGAATACTTAATTAATAACTGCATGCACTTGTTACTTATTGTGATTTTAATTTGAGATGAGTATTTCCTACTCTTTTGAGTTACTGTATCCATTAAATTGAAAAGAAAGCTATTTTTGCAAATACTGTTCTTCACAACTACTCATCAACATGAGTCCACATTTTCTTGATACCATGCAAAGACAGTGTGTGTATGTATGAGAGAGAGAGTGTTTGTGAAAGAGAAAATTAAACTGGATGTTTAGAATTGATATGACTGGGGGCGCCTGGGTGGCTCAGTAGGTTGAGCGTCCAACTTCAGCTCAGGTCATGATCTCACAGTTTGTGGGTTCGAGCCCCATGTCGGACTCTGTGCTGACAGCTAGCTCAGAGCCTGGAGCCTGTTTCAGTCTGTGACTCCCTCTCTCTCTGACCCTACCCTGCTCACACTGTCTCTCTCTCTCTCAGAAATAAATAAAACATTAAAAAAATTTTTTTTAAAGAATTGATACGACTGGAACTGTCTTCCATAAACACAAATTTCATTGAAAGTTTAAGTCAGCCTCCTCATTCTTTTGGATGACTTTTATAACCAACTGTCACAAATTTGAAGTCACAAATAATAAAATGTCCCCTTAATCCCTTCTACATATTTGAATTATACACGATATTTAAAAGGGAGGTTCAGAAAAATTTGTTCCAAGCTATTCTCTTTAGTGAGCAATTATCATAGGCCAGTAACTATAATGGTTCCTAGACAGGACATCAAGTACCTGTCCACAGAAAGGTTTAAGTTTAGAGAAGACAGACATATACGTATTTAGACTATGGCAATATGTGCGAAGGGCCATCAAAGTGGGTACATGGATTATATATATAACACCCAAAGGATGAGGAGATCGATGGGGGATGATGAATTTCAACTAGGAAGTTAGAGGAAAGTTTCATAAATAATCAGTATTCACATAACACATTAAATACTGAACAGAATTTAATAGGAGAATTAAGTGGAAAATACCAAGGAAAGATTAAGAGGTAGAAGATTCATGAAATGCTCAAGAAAGAGAATTAGTCCAGGTGTACATGTATACATTTGTGTTCATGTTCACATGTTCACTGAAGCAGAGTACAACATGAGATAATAAAGGCTAGCCTAAAATGAGATGTGGTGTACTCCTAAAATTATACCTAGAATAAAGATGTACATTTTCTATTTATCCTAGGTCTATTGCGCCCAAATGGAAAAATGTTTAAAGTGAACTCTGCTGATATTCCCTTCCAGTTTTTTCTTTCATTCAAGATAGCATTATAATTTCCAGTAAACTGAAGCTTGATAATCCTCCTGTTTCTTGATCTTTCCCAAGAAAGATTCTCTGTCTCCTCTCTCTTTCTCTGCACCTCTCCCACTTGTGCTCTGTCTCAAAAATAAAATAAACATTAAAAAATATTTTTAGGGGCACCTGAGTGGTTGAGTTGGTTGAGCATCCAACTTCACTCGGGTCATGATCTCATGGTTCATGAGTTCGAGCCCCACATCAGGCTCTGCAGTGAAAGCTCAGAGCCTGGAACTAGCTTGGGATTCGGTGTCTCCCTCTCTCTCTGCCCTTACCCTGCTCATGTTCTGTCTCTCTGTCTCTCAAAAATGAATAAACATTAAAAAAAATTTTTTTAGAGAGGGAGGGGCAAGATGGCGGAAAATTAGGGAACTCCATACATTGCACTCGCCCCCATATCTCTCACAGAGAAGACCTGAATCCATAGGAACCCTTACAGGATCCAGGAGTTTGGGAGGGAAAGGAGACAGAGCCCACCCCTTCTAACATGAGTGCGAACTGGGGAAGATAAAATCGGGCTGGGACCAGAGACACAGAGGGATGGGGGCGATTCCCCTTTGTGGGGAATGAGAGGGTAAAGAGAGAGGCCAAAACTGCTCAAGACACGGTCCAGGTCCCTGGGGAACAGAAAAACCTCTGCTCGGACACAGAGGGACCCGGTTTCCTGCTCTCCAGCTGACTAGGCAGGAAGCACTCGCCCCAGGCGACCCCCCAGGGAAACTGCTCCCTGCTTGCCAGCTTGACCTGGAGGGGCCACGGCAGACACGCCTTTGTGCTTCTGGCTCAGCTGGATCTCTAGAGGGGAGGTGAAGGGCTTAAAACTGGGAGATTTGCCCGTGAGTTCGTATTTCGGGTGATGGGACACAGATGGACCAGAATTCCCGCTCTCCAGCTGACCCTAGGCGGGACACACTCGTGCAGGTGACCCCCGGATGAAACTGCTCCTCGCTCGCCAACCCGACCTGGAGGAAACGGGAGCAGCAGCTTCTGGCTCAATCCCCAGGGGGAAAGCAAGAGGCTTGGGACTGCCCTGAGGGGATCGTGTTTGTGTTGTTTGTGTTTCCGGGAATTTCAGTGGGGGGCGCAGACTGGGATCTGAAAACGAGGCCTGGCCTGGGATACAGAGCACCGCCCACCTTGGCTGCGCCCCCGGCACAGGGAGTTTATACACCCAAAAAAGTGAGGTGCAGCTCTTGGTTCAAGGGACTGGAGCGCCGCCACTCTTCTCCCCACAACCGCCAAGGGAGGACTCCCTGGAGACTCAATGGATCACACCACGCCCATCACTTCTAGAGAGTTGCCCTCCTCTTTTTTTTTTTTTTTTTTTTTTTTTAAATGGAGCAGAGCCCTGATTAATTCTGGTCACTGGCTTGCTTAAACAGTCACATTTAATCCATTCTCTGGATGTAAATTCTACACCTACCTACCTTTACATCTCTTTCTCTCAGGAGTAATTAGACTATATAGTTTCTCTGGATAACAACAGGATCTTTCTCTCACCTCTCCAACCTATTCCACCCTCTAGCTCTTTGAAAAAAGCTTCTTATCCCTTCTGCCTGTTTATTCTATTTCCAATTTTGCCTCATCCCCGCCCTGTCTTCTCTCTCTTTCTCTATGCTCTTCAACCAGCACTGCATACACCTGGCTATTTATTTGTAGCTGGAAAATCTGGTTATTTGCTTTAAACTGTTCTTTGTTTATTGGGTTTCTTCTTTTTTCCTTTTCTTTTCTTCTTTTTGCCTTTTGTATGTATTTTTATTTTCTATTATTTGCCTTCCTCCTCCCTCTTTTCTCTTTACTTTTTTGTCTTCCCTTTTGGTTTGCGTGTTTGTTGGATTTGTCAGTGCATTTGCATGCCTTTGTTCCCTGTGTGTTTGTCTGTCTGTCTTCTTCTCCAGGGTTACCTCAAGAAACAAGCCAAAGTACACATGGTGGAGAGTCCCAAATACCACTACGAGTAGGAAAATAAAATAACCAAGGTCTCAACAAGAGAGACCAAGAGATACCATTCAAAGAACACTTTCTGAAAGGATAGGCCCTGGACAGTCAAAGAGCCTTCTTGGGTACAGCAGCGCTCAAAGGTGTAGAGAGCATAACAAGTTTTTAAAACTAACAAGAGATAGAAAGCTAACCAAAATGACAAAATGAAAGAACTCTCCTCCAAAGAAATTCCAGGAAGAATTGACAGCTAAAGAACTGCTCAAAACAGATATAAGCAGCATAACAGAACAAGATTTTAGAACAATAATCATAAAATTAAAGCTGGGCTTGAAAAAAGCATAGAGGACAACAAAGAAACTATGGCTACAAAAAACATGGAGCATAAAAATAGGTATGATGATTAAAAAATGTGATAAATGAGATACATATTAAAATGGAGGCGTCCAATGCACAGATTGAAGAGGCAGAAAGGAGACTAAGTGATTTAGAAGACACCATTATAGAAATAGAAGAAACTGAGAAAAAAAGAGATAAACTGATCCAGGAACATGAAAGAAGAGTTTGAGAGCTCAGAAATACAAACAGAACAATATCTGTATCATAGGAATCCCAGAAGAGGAAGAGAGAGTGAAAGGTACTGAAGGAGTCCTGAAACAAAATATAGCAGAACTTCCCCAACCTGGGAAGGAAAGTAGATGTTGAAATTCAAGAGGCACAAAGAACTCCCCTCAGATGTAATTTGAATCGATCTTCTGCACAACATATCATAGTGAAACTGGCAAAATATAAGGACAAAGAGAGAATTTTGAAAGCAGCTAAGGAGAAAAGGGCCCTAACATACAAAGGGAAACCTATCAGAGTGGTGACAGACCTATCTACTGAAACTTGGCAGGCCAGAAAGGAATGGCAGGAGATCTTCAATGTGATGAACAGAAAAGTATGCAGCCAAGAATCCTCTATCCAGCAACCCTGTCATTCAGAAGAGAAGGAGAGATAAAACTCTTTCCATAAAACAAAAAAGGAGAGAATTTGTCACCACTAAACCAGCTCTATAAGAAATCCTGAGGGGGGCTCTCTGAGGGAAATGTTGCAAGGAACGCAAGATGCTAGAGACACACCACAAGCATGAATCCCACAACTGACACAATGACTATAAACCCATATATTTCAATAATAACACTGCATGTAAATGATTAAATGCCCCAGTCAAAAGACATAGGGTAGCAGAATGGATAAAAAAACAAAATCCATCTATTTGCTGTCTACAAGAAATTTGTTTTAGACAGGAGGACACCCTCAGATTGAAAGTAAGAGGATGGGGAGAAATATCTATCATGCTACAGGAAGTCAAAAAAAAGCTGGAGTAGCTATACTTATATCAGACAAACGGGACTTTAAAGCAAAGACAGTAACAAGGGATGAAGAAGGGCATTATATAATAATTAAAGGGTCTATCCATCAAGAAGAGCTAACAATGATAAATGTCTATGCACCAAATATGGGAGCACCTAAATACATAAAACAATTAATACAAACAGAAACAGTCTTATCACTAAGAACGTGCTAATAGCAGGGGACTTTAATACTCCACTTACAGCAATGGATAGATCAACTTCACAGAAAATCAATAAAGACAGAATGGACTTGAATGACACATTGGACCAGATGGATTTGACAGATATATTTAGAACTCTACATCCTGAGGCTATGGAATTCACATTCTTCTCAAGTGCACATGACACATTCTCCAAGATAGATCACATACTGGGACATAAAGCAGCCCTCAATAAATATAAAAGAACTGAGATGATATCATGCACACTTTCAGATCACAATGCTATGAAACTCTAAATCAATCACAGGAAGAAGTCTGGAAAAAACCCAAAAACATGGAGGCTAAAGAACACCCTACTAAAGAACAAATGGACCAATCAAGCAATTAGAGAAAGAATTAAAAAATATATGGAAACAAATGAAAATCAGAATACAACAATCCAAACACTATGGGATGCGGCGAAAGCAGTTCTAAGAAGAAAGTACATTGCACTCCAGGGCTATTTCAAGAAATTAGAAAAAGCGCAAGTNACACCAGAAGAGATAGAAAACCTGAACAGACCCATAACAAGTGAGGAAATTGAATCAGTTATCAAAAATCCCCTTACAAATAAGAGCCCTGGGCCAGATGGCTTCTCTGGGGAATTCTACCAGACATTTAAAACAGAATTAACACCCATTCTTCTCAAGCTATTCCAAAATATAGAAACTGAAGGAAAACTTTTGGACTCATTCGACAAAGTCAGCATCACTTTGATTCCCAAGTCAGACAGAGACCCAGCCAAAAAAGAATACTACAGGTCAATATCCTTGATGAATACAGATGCAAAAATCCTCAACAAGATACCTGCAAATCAAATTCAGCAGCACGTAAAAAGAATTATCCACCAAGATCAAGTGGGATTCATTCCTGGGTTACAGGGTTGATTCAATATTCGCAAATCAATCAATGTGATACATCACATCAACAAAAGAAAAGATAAAAACCATATGATCCTGTTGATACATGCAGAAAAAGCTTTTGACAAAATACAGCATCCCTTCTTAATAAAGACCCTCGAGAAAGTTGGGATAGAAGCAATNGCAGCAATTTCTTACTTGACATATCCCCAAAAGCAAGGGAATCAAGAGCAAAAATAAAACTATTGGAACCTCTTCAAGATTAAAAGCTTCTACACGGCAAAGGAAACAATCCACAGAACTAACAGGCAACTGACAGAATGGGAAATGATAGTTGCAAGTGACATATCAGATAAAGGGTTAATATCCAAAATCTATAAGGAACTCACCAAANGTGGTGTGGGGGGGGGGGGGGGGAGGGATGGGCATGGAGGAGGGCACGTGTGAGGATGAGCACTGGGTGTTATATGGAAAGCAACTTGACAATAAACTTTGTAAAAAAAATTTTTTAATATTAAAAAAAATTGATAGCTAACAATATAGAATTATAGCCCAGAAACAGACCTTAGTACAACAATGCACTTAGAGAAATGTACAACAAGCTTTATTACAATGGTGAAAAGCACTAAAGAAATAATAATAAAATAATTTTAAAAATCCATAAATTATCTAAGATAAATCACAAATATTTCAATTTTGAAAAGATAAAGAAAAAATTTATTTTTAATTAATACAGACACTGAGATATGAACAAAAAATATTATTTAAATATTCGCCATTTTAATGGCCTTTATCATTAAGTGGTTAATGTAAGAATTTTATTTCTTTTATATTTTTGTACACCCCAAATTTTCTACAAGAACCTAATATTTTTACAATCAGAAATAAAAGTTATTTCTCTATCAGTAAAATGGAGATGAACACACAGGCAAAGACAGTTCATAAAAGAAACAGAAGGCCAGGCAATATATGATAAAAGTTGGACACCTCTAATCAAAATACAAACCAAAATGGCAAGCCATGTTTGTTTCCTCAATCGCCAAAGTTAAAAATAAATGTTTTTTTAGTGATACTACCCATTGTTGGCAAGAATGCAGTGAAACAGACACTTTTACATCTCTTCTTGGTGGTGGTGCCTGAATTGGCACAATTTTTCTGAAGAATGTAATGATATATGCCATAAATACTAAAAATACAAACTCTTATGATTTCCACTTATAAGAAATTATCCTGAGAAAATAATCAGAGCAGGAAAGAAGTATTTTCATTATATTCTCAATAGTAGCCAAAACTAGAAACAACCTGAATATCAAATATAGGGAAATGACCAAATAAATTGTGGTAGATAATTATGCAGACACCAGAAGTTGTAATTTTGAAAAATGACTTGAGGTTGTGACAACTGTTCCCGAAATAATTTTAAGTGAAAAACAGTAAGATATAAAATTCTGTCTACAGTGGAAATGTAAAATGGTGCAGCTGTTGTGGAAAACAGTATATGGTGGTTCCTCAAAATAATCAAAAATAGAATTAGCATATGACCCAACACTTCCACTTCTGGGTATGTACCCCGAAGGGTTAAAAAGCAGGGTCTAGAAGACATATTTGTACACCCATGTTCATAGAGCCATGTTCCTACACCCACGCTCATGCAGCAGTATTCCAAACCGCCAGACGGTGGAAGGAACCCAAGTGTCCAGGGACACACAAGCGTGGATAAGCAAGATGTGATCTATCCATACACAATGTAATATTATCCCACGTTTAAAAGGACGGGAATTTTGATACATGCCGTGACATGGGTGAGCCCTGAGTGCAGCATGCTAAGTGAAAACAGACAAAAGTGTGGTATCATTTCCAACTCTGTGAAGTACCTAGAGGAGTCAAATTCACAGAGATAGATAGTATTATGGTGGATGCCGGGAGCTGAGAGGAGGGGAATGGGGAGTTCTTTAATGTCTCTAATACCACTTTTGCAGGATGAAAAGAGTTCTGAAGACTGGTTGCACAAATATGTGAATGTTCTTAACAGCACTTGACCATACTTAAAAATGGTTAAGGTCTGTAAATGTTATGGGTATTTTACAATTTTTTAAATGGGGTGGGGGGAACTAGGTATGAACCCATTTTTCATTTATAAATGAAGCCATTTATAAAAAATGATCATGTCCTTCTACCACCACCACCAGTATCTTCTAAGGAAAGCCTAGATATGACCACAAAGGTTTCTTAATTTTTTAATGTTTTATTTATTTGAGACAGAAAGCGCAAGTGGGGGAGGGGCCAAGAGAGAGGGAGACAAAGGATCCAAAGCAGGCCCCCTGCTGACAGCAGTGAGCCCATGTGGGGTTCTAACTCACAAACCCTGAGATCATGACCTGAGCCAAATGCTCAACTGACTAAGCCACCCAGGCGTCCCGTGAGCACAAAGGTTTAAAGGCTTTCTGAATAATAAACGATACTGCCAGAAGATATGAGAAGTCTCTGGGAAATAACTAAGGGAAGGAAGGCAGGAGCTGACAAAATGGCAGTCCACAATGGTGGGGGCAAGGGAGAGAGGCAAACCATGAGAGACTCTTGAATGCTGACAAAAACTGAGGACTGACAGATGTGGGGGGGAGGAGGGATGGGCATGGAGGAGGACACTTGTGGGGATGAGCACTGGGTGTTATGTGGAAACTAATTTGACAATAAACTATTTGTAAAAAAAAAAAGAAAAGAAAAGAAAAAAAAATGGCAGTCCACAAAAGGGAGAAGGAGAGCAAAAGAGAAACCCAAACTCTTGTCGCCAAAGAAAATTTACAGTATACTATAAAGTGCTTACAAATACTTTTATGCAAATGGATTCTTCCAGGGAAACTCAAAGAGGAGGCTGGTGGCAGCTGACAACTTGGTTTCATATGAAATATCTAAGTAAAAGACAGGACAGAGGGTTCTTTTCCTGACAGCAGGATTCCGGGTGGTCTTTTTTCTCCTTTTTGTGTGATATTCCTTTACGTGTTTTCTACATTTTCTACAACAAGCACGCGGGCATTTACTTTTCAGTGGCTGTCTTGGGTAGTGGCGATGGGAATGACAGAAGGGTGAGCAACAGCCGTTGCCTTGTGTAAGACGAGTCTACGTTATTTAGCAACAGGACCACAGAGGGACTTTATTCTTCTACAGTTCATTCACTGAGCAATTCACGTTTATCAAGACGCAAAGGCTACCAAAATGAAGAAGGCCTTCTTCCTGCCCTCAAGAAGCCATCGGTCTACAGACTCACTATCAGCCAACCACAGACCCATGTGCCCAAGAAGGCTTCATACTAAGGATACACTGTAAGAAGTACACATCTAGTCTAAGCACTAACTGGAACTTAGCATGGAAAAATGCTTTGAATTAGTATAAAACAACAGATGGATGCAAGGTACTGTCACAACTATCTGTATTATTCTATCAAGGAACAAAAACTCCATAAAACCATGAAGAATGTATCAAGGAAGACGTCCCACGAAGGAAAATTCCCAAACAGTGCATCTTTAAGTAGCATTTTGATAAGCGTTACTGAATGAAATCTTCTGAAAATAATCGTGTGCTTTTTTGCATTCTGAAACAGCATCTACAGAACAGAATCTAATGTTTTCCTGATGACTCAGTGTCATCATCAAAAGCATCAAGCACTGTGCTGTCTATGACACAGTTATGCCCTCAGGAGCTACCAAGTTCTCTGATTTTCCCCACATTGGTCCAGATTTCTAGGGTTGTTTTTTTTTTTTTCACTCTTGTGTGGTTTTCCATAGCTTTTTATAGCCTTTATCTTAAACACATGGAGTTTTAAAGCTAGAAGTGACTTCGGAGATTAACTAATCCAACCTACTCATCTCACAGAGGAGCAAACTGTTTTCCTCCTCCACTCTGAGTCTCCGTCTTCAACATTTTGCTGTTTTAGTGCCTACTGTGAGCAACGCCTCTCCAGTTTCTAATGTTCTGCTTCTAATCTGACAACTGGGAAACCAGATAAGCAGCCTTATTAGAATTATACCAAAAATAACCATGATCTAAATGAAAAACTATTCTTAGAACACAAAGTAGGAGTTTTAATGTTGTTCTCTTGGGTCATACATTGTAGGAATGTGGAAGCCTCTTTTCCATCCCTCAGCTTTGGGGGATGTGTTTACAACACAGTACTAAAGGCTTCTAGGACTGTCATATCGAGGATGCTAATCCTCTGAGAAGCAGGAATCCTTCCCCTCGTGAACTTGTGATCTTGAGTAAACCATAATCATTCTGAGCCTCAGTGTGCTCATGGGAATGAAGTCTACCTGGGACAACGATGAATGGATTAAATGAGGTCATGTGCTCTAAAGAGTGCTCAAAAATAGGGGTTGATATGGCTGTTTCTCTCCACATTCCCTCAAGCACCCTAAGAAGGCGTGTTTGCAAAAGTTAACATAGTATCTTCATTTATTTAGCTCCTTCAGAACTAGGTACAATCTCACTCAAAACAAGAGTGTGAGTCCCACTTGCAGATATTCTGATTTAATTGGCCTGAGTTGGGCCCTAGGCACAGAGGTCATCAGATGATTCCTTAGGAGCCCAGGTTGCAAACCAATGCTTCTGAGAAATACCTTGCGCCTTGCTGAGCCTCCATACCTGCCCGAATCAGATCAGGACCCCTAAAAGCCCTACTTTACACTGGTGAAACTCTAGGTTGATTTGTTCTCAGTACTTCCACACTGATACCCCCCACACTAACCTATGATACCCCTAAACCTAACCAATGAGGTAAAAGATTAGCACTCAGAAAACTATAAAACACTGGTAAAACAAAGTGAAGAAAACATGAAGAAATGGAAAGACATTCCATGATTGTGGACTGAAAGAACTAATATTGTTAAAATGTCTATACTACGCAAAGCAATCTACAAATTTAATTCAATCCCTGTCAAAAATACCAACATCATCTTTCACAGAGCTAGAACAAACAATCATAAAATTTGTATGGAATGACAAGACCCTGTATAGCCAAACCAATCTTGAAAAAGAAAAGCAAAGCTGTAGGAATAACAATTCTGAAGCTCACGTTATATTACAAAGCTGTAGTGATCAAGATACTATGGTACTGGCACAAAAACAACACAGAGATCAATGGAACAGAACAGAAAATCCAGAAATGGACCCACAACTATATGGTCAACTAATTCTTTTTTTTTTTAATTTTTTTAATGTTGTATTTATTTCTAGGAGAGAGAGAGAGAGAGACAGCATGAGCAGGGGAGGGTCAGAGAGAGAGGGAGTCACAGACTCTGAAACAGGCTCCAGGCTCTGAGCAGGCAGTCAGCACAGAGCCCGACGCGGGGCTCGAACCCACGAACCCTGAGATCATGACCTAAGCGAAAGTCGGACGCTTAACCGACTAAGCCACCCAGGCGCCCCTATGGTCAACTAATTCTTGACAAAGCAGGGAAGAATATCCAATGGAAAAAAGAGAGTCTCTTCAGCAAAGGGTGGTGGGAAAACTGGACAGCAACACACCAAAGAATGAAACTAGACCACTTTCTTACACCATACACAAAAATGAATTCAAAATGAATGAAAGATCTAAATATGAGACATGAAGCTATCAAAATCCTAGAGGAGATCATAGGCAGCAACGTCTCTGGTATCAGCATAGCAACTTCTTCCTGACACATCTTCTGAAGCAAGGCAAACAAAAGCAAAAATAAACTATTGGGACTTGATCAAGGTGAAAAGCTTCTGCACAGTAAAGGAAACGATCAACAAAACTAAAGTAAGTCTTTGGAATAGAAGATGTTTGCAAATGACGTATCTGGTAAAGGGTTAGTATGCAAAATCTATAAAGACTTTATCAAACTCAACACCCCAAGAAAATACAGTTAAATAATAGGCAGAAGACATAAATAGACACGTTTCCAAAAAGACATCCAGATGGCCAACAGCCACGTGAAAAGATGCTCTCAACATCACTTGTCGTCAGGGAAATGCAAATCAAAACTACAATGAGACACCACCTCACACCTATCAGAATAGCTAAAATTAACAACTCAGGAAACAAGAGATGTTGGCAAGGGTGTGGAGAAAGGGGAGCCCTCTTACAATGTTGGTGAGAACGCAAACTGGTGCAACCACTCTGGAAAACAGTATGAAGTTTCCTCAAAAAGTTAAAAATAAAATTACCCTCCAATCCAGCAATTGCACTACTCGGTATTTTTCCAAAAGATATAAAAATGCTATATTGAAGGGATACATGCACCTCAATGTTCACAGCAGCATGATCATCAGTAGTCAGATTATGGAAGGAGCCCAAGTATCCATTGACTCTGAATGGATAAAGAAGTTGTGGTATGTATATACAATGGGATACTACTTAGCTATAAAAGAGAATGAAATGTTACCGTTTGCAACGACATGAATGGAGCTAGTGTGTATTAGCCTAAGCGAAATAAGTCAGAGAAAGACAAATACCATATGATTTCACTCATACGTGGAATTTAAGAAATGAAACAGGTGTACATAGGGAGATAAAGAGAGAGAGGCAAACCATAAAATAGACTTAACTACAGAGAACAAACAGTTGCTGGAGAGGAGGTAGGCAGGGCGACAGTTTAAATGGGTGACAAGGATTAAGGAGGGCATTTGTGATACCACTGTGATGAGCCGTGGGTGTTGTAGGTAAATGATGAATCACTAAATTCTACCCCTGAAACTAATGATTACACTATACAGTAACTAATGAAAACCTGAGCCTACAAAAAAATTAAATAAATAAAGTTTATGGGTGAGCCCATTTGCATACGCAGTCCCACAACTGGCCTTCTAACTTTATCATGTCTTTTTGTTCAAATGTCCTCATATCAGAGAGAATGTCCCACATCACTTCATCTAAAACAGCAGTTTTCTGCCTGATATTCCCATGTTTTAATTTGTTGCACGGTACAAATTACTTTCTACTGTGGTGTTTTTCCTTTGTCTTAATTTATGTGCTGACTCCCTCCACAATCCAAGGTTCTGTGAGAGTGAGGGCTGGGCTGGTTTGTTTGCTCTCTAATTCCTAGTGTGTTGAACATTATCCATTCCATACTAAGTGCTAATAAATATTTGTTAAAAACAAATGATTAACATAGTTTACACACTACTAAAAAGACTATGGATGGGAAAAAAAAAATCTGCAAATGTTAAATTTGATAAAGGACATGTAACCAGAATATACAAGGAATTCCTACCATTAATAATAAAACCATAAACGACCCAATTAAAAAGTAAAGGGAAGTTTTGAGACAGCATGAACAGGGGAGGGTCAGAAAGAGAGGGAGACACAGAATGTGAAGCAGGCTCCAAGCTCTGAGCTAGCTGTCAGCACAGAGCCTGACGCGGGGCTCGAACCCACGGACCATGAGATCATGACCTGAGCCGAAGTCAGATGCTTAACCAACTGAGCCACCTAGGCACCATAAAGGGAAGTTTTGAACAGATGTCCCACCAAATAAAATACCCAATTGGCTAATAAGGTGCTCAACATCATTAGTCAGTAGGAAAACACAAATTTAAGGACAACAAATTCCCCTACACACCCACTAGAGTAGCTATAATGAAAAAGACTGGCATGAATGTGAAGAAACTGGACTCTCATACACTGCTTTTGAGAATGTATAACCACTTTGGAAAACAGTTTGATAGCTTCTTAGAAAATTAAACATATTCTTACTAGCAGTTCCATTCACAGTTATCTACCCAAAAGAAATAAAAATAATGTCCACACAAAGACTTGTTTATAAATGTTCATAACAGAACTATTTATAATATCCAAAAAGTGGAATATCCCAGATGTCCTTCAACTGATGAGTAGATGAACAAAATGTGGCATATCCATACAATAACATGCTGTACTGCAAGATAGGTATATAGATATAAATACGGATATAGATTAGATACATACACACACACGCACACACATATACACACATACATATACATACATTAAAACCTTGGATTGTGAGTAACTGACCCTGTGAGCGTTACACAAGACAAGCAAACATTTCTAATAAATTGTAACTTGACAAACAAGCGATGTCTTGCAATACTAGTGATACGTGATACTGAACGTCATATGATCACAACTGAACCAACAGTTTCTCTCTCTCTCCTCTCTCTCACTGGATGATTGTGGGTGATCGTCTCTCATGCTTGGATGCTTGGTCTCAGGCCGTGGTGTGTGGCAGAAATCAGTGACTTTTCAGAACGTTGGAAGGTGCCCACAATTGGGACTAGTGTATTTTTTGAAACTTCAAAGCACCTATGGACAGTCCTTTGCTTTCCCATACAAGAGTAAGCTCAGGAATACTTTGCTTTATTCTAGGTCAGGCTGCCTGCAGATACAGACCCTTTCCTCTGCTACTTTATTGCCAGTTACATTAAAAACAGTATATGACAAGAGTTTATTAATACTGTACTATATACAATATCTGTGCGAGCATATACAATGGTGGCCCCCACGCAGAAAATTATTCCAATGAGCCAAAAGATACCAGGGATTCTGTTAGTGATAGTGAAAGTCTTCCTACACAATAAGCCTTCCTCTCTCATCTCCCTTGCACCAGCCAGGAAGGTTTTCAAAGGTAAGTGCAGGTTAATTTGTTTTTCTTTATAGTTTAGGTTTTCTTTATTATTTTGTATTATATTACAGTATTTTAATCATTTCTATATATTTTTGCATTGTGGAATGAATCATCTGAGTCTCCATTATTTCTTATGGGGAAATTCGCTTTGACATACAGGAGCTTCGGATTAAAGGCAAGTTTCCAGAAAGAATTATGTTCACAAACAATGTTTTACTGCATATATATTTTTTCAGGGTGGAGGGTACTGGAAATATTCCAGAGCTGTATTGTGGTGATAAATACACATCTCTAGGAGCACTTGGGTGGCTCAGTCAGTCGAGTGTCTGACTTCTGATCTTAGCTCAGGTCTTGATCTCAGGGTCATGAGTTCATGTTGGGCTCTGCATTTGGTGTAAAGCCTACTTAAAAAAATATACAGCTCTATACATTCACTCAAAATCAGTGATATGTGTACTTACAATGAGCAAATTTTGTGGTATGTAAATTATACCTCACTAAAGCTGTTAACACAAAAAGAAAAAAAAAACAAACTAAAAACCTCTGTGGAAATCAAGTGTTCATTTGCATCCCTTCCCAGAAAATCTCTCCTATGCCCTTTTTACTAAAATACTGCCTCTTTATCCACTGTGGCAAGCAGAGATGCCTCAGGCTGAGGATCGAGGGTCAACAGGAATCTGCCAGGTTTGGGACCTGAGGTTGGAACAGCATGCCCCATTCCCCCTTCACTCCTCCTACATATCCGCAATTTGCGGATAATTTAGAGTTACAATCCTAAATTTCTCCATGAAGGCTGAATCTGGTATCTGGTTTCTATTTCGAGGGTCTACTCACTCCCAACTGCACCTCTTGGTTCCCAAGCTCACTTTTGTCATGGACACTGGTTTTAGTTCAGCCTTATTCCTCAACGCAGAAACGTGAAACAAAAACCCTACATACCATTCCAGACCCCAGGCCAAGAGCCTTCTTTAGACTGGCCTCAGCTAGCTCCGCCCTCCTTTCGGGGTAGAAGAGAGTTCAGGCAGTACCTCATAAGCTAAAGAGTACACCCCAGGGATTCCCATCCTTCTTCAAAAATGAGGACCCCTTTAAGATGTCAAAACATTTTTCAAACCCACACTCATAGTAACTGCACTTTTAGTATCAGCTGACTAAAAAAGTACAGAATGACAAAACGCTATGCTAGCTTAAATGCTCTCAGGTAAATTTGCATTTTATTAATCATACTCACATCTACATTTACCAGGAACAAAATCTGTTATTTTTTAAAAGGGAGAACTACTTACTCCAGCTGCTTCTGCATTTTGAGAAAGCAGAATTCATGTAAGGGGGGGAAGGTCATTTTTTCCTCAAGATGATTCAGATTTAAGTTGTGAAAGGGAAGGCTCAAGATTACGCTGATGAGTGAGATAGAGGCTGATGGGAATTGATTTGTTTTGCATAGTAAAACAATGAAGATCTTTCCAGTAGTTCTCAGGAAACTTAAGGGAGTGGTAGCTTTTTGGTATTGGATTATTATTTTGGGGAGGGTAGGCAAAAGAGAGGAAGAACCTCAACATACTGAAAAAGGTGTTGAGGGGGAAAGTTTCAACAGGAAGAAGAGTTGAGCACGATTCCAGACCATTACTGCTTGGAGCAAGGACCCGGATGCTGTCAGACAGGAGCAGCCCGCAGCATGGGAAATCCACTCTAGGAAACCTGCTATCTGATCACTTCTTGAGTTGTCTCTTTAGAATCATAAGAATTCCAAGTGAGCTTCACAGATACTGGGAGAAGATCCCAAGCGTCTGAACTAGTAAAGCACACACGGATCAGAACATCAGCAGGACAGTCCTGCTAAGTCTGTCCTTTCAAAGGTAGTTATAACACCCTAACACTACAGCTAAAGCATTATTCTCCACTTACAAAAAAGTACTCTTGTACATACATTTTTATTTTTGCCACCAAAATATCCTGTGAGAAAGGTATTATCAACCCAAGTTTACAATGTGGAAATTGAGGCTCAAAGAAAATGAAATGATATTTTATAGCTAGTAAGGAAGTCACAAAATGAGACCTAAAAGCAGGGCCTTTGGATTCCAAATGCAATGCATTTTGTACGCCATCATTGGTATGCAAAATGAGCAGAAAAAAATAAAATAAAAAGAAGTGAGGCCATCAGAATTCTAATTAATTTCATTAGGTTTCAACAGCCAGCAGAGAATGCCTCAGAAGTCAAAGAATTAATTAGCAGTACTCTAGACAGAGTAGGTGCTACTGCTAACTTTACTATTTCCTAATCATCAACAATATGAATATTCATTCATTAAATCATTCAACAAATGTTGACTGACTTGTTTATCTGGAGCCAGCGCATTGGTAAAAGCCAAGTTTCAGTAATTCCAGCTTGAATACTACTCAGTGATGCTATCAATAAACACTATATTCTTCCCTTGACATAAAGAACCTGGTTCCTGGTCATTGTGGTTTGTGGGCATTATTAAGCTAACGAAAACTCAGTGTTTCCTAAAGAACAAAAACCACATGTCCTGAAAGATGTTAACTACACTCACACACAAACCATTTGCCTACACTGCTTTTAAATATACAACGAGATAAACACAGCAGCCCCTTCATGGCATTTTTCATTCTGGAGCACCCAAGATTAAGGCAAAAGTCATCACTAACAAGTTGCCCAATTACAGTTGAGCAATAACCTGGGCCAAAGTCATTACAGGAAAACGTGACTCAGGCTCTTGTTCTACAAGAAAAAGTAATAAAATAAACAACGGTCTCAACCAATATAGTGCCATTCACTGGTCTCTCCTCACCCGGGTGTATACAAGAATCACTGGGTAAGATGTCAGTCCAATGTGTCTTCCAAGTTCTGGTTCTGCCACTTAGCAGTCAGTTGCTTCAGGCAGGTACTTACTGTCTCTGTGCTTCAGTTTTTTCTTTATAAAACAGGAAAGTTGGACTACGTAATCTCTAGAAGTTTGTATCAATCAAAATCTCAGCAAGAAATAAACTGCACCCTCAAATTAGAATAATTCAAGGAAACTATGTACAGAGGTATGAGCAGGGATAGGGGAGCTATAAAGGACAGTGCAATAATAGAATGATCATCACCCCACATGCGAAGGGAGGAGGGCAGGAGGCGAGCTACAGGACCCAGAAGGAAGGAGTCAGGTAGCAAGAGCCACCTTGAGGGGAACAGTGACTTCCAGTCAAGGAACACAGTGAGTACAAGGTGACCCTCAGAAAGGGTAGGATCTCCCTTTGATATTATATCTTCCTTGAACTTGCCACTGGCTAAACCCAACCAGAAGCCAGAGGCCATGTCAGTTTCCCGGGAGGAGAACAGAGTGGAGAAAAGTAGAGACTAGACACAGAGATATAAACTAGCATAGGTCCCTTCCAGTTTTAACATTCTCTCATTCTGTTCGGTAATTTGTGGGGGACAACTTGACCTCACTTAACCTTTGGCATGCCAAACCTGTACTTCTGGACAATCAAGGGTAGGTAAAGACCAACACAGACACCAAGGCCAACACCTATCCTATCATTGTACAGAATATTTCAAGACGCTGATATTGTGGCCCTAAGTGAAACTTCAAGGTCTAGGTATGTTATTTGATTTTTATCTTTATTTGTTTTTTAATGTTTATTTATTTTTGAGAGAGAGAGAGACTGTGTGTGTCTGTGAGCGGGGGAAGGGGTGGAGAGAGAGGGAGCCACAGAATCTGAAGCAGGCTCCCAGCTTCAAACTGTTACCACAGAGCCTGATCCAGGGCCGAACTCACAAACCGTGAGCTCATGACCTGAGCTTAAGTTGGTCGCTTAACCAGCTGAGCCATCCAGGTGCCCCTTGGTTTTTGTCTTTAAAAGAAGACACAGGATCTACCAGGAATAGACCGCACTTTCCATTCCCTTCTCTGCAAAGCATAAGAGTTAAGACACCAGCTCTGGAATCAGGCACACCCATGTTTGATTCCAGATTCTGCCCCTGGGTAACCTGATGAAATTATCTAAGCTTTTCCACATTTGTAAAATGGGAATAAAAGAATCTACCTAGTGCACAGGGCTACTCGGAAGAGTCAATGAAATGGTCAGCATGCAGCAGAGAGTCCTATAGCTACAAGGGTAATGTCTAGTCCTTCAATGGGCATTTATTTAACAAAAATTTCTTAGGAGCTGCTAATGACGTTTACCTGAGTTACCTTTCTCTTCTTCATTCTGACTCTGAAGGACTCCCTTCACACAACTTTCTAGGGTTCCCAAAATGCCAACAATCGAGCAGGGATTTTTACTGAAGCAACAACAATGAAATGAATTTGTTTGAGGAGTCATCACCTTAGACAAAAGGAAATTAATAGCTTTCAGGGAAAAATTGTTCATTTTGAAAATACCAATCTTACATAGCAAAAATCAAATCACATCTAAATAAAATAAGAATCAATCATCACATAATGCCTTTTGAAAAATATAATTATAAAAAGGATACTTGGATCCTTTTCAAAAAGCTTTATTTTGGCCAGTATCTTTTGTGACTACATAATTCTGTTTTTTAAAAACCTGGGGGACTTTGCTATTACCTATATATGTATATACACTAGGATATTATTAAGGATGGGTAGGAGAACACCATGACTATAAAAGAATGTGGAAATACAAAATGTTAAGAATAGAAATAACATCACGTTTTGGGCACCTAGCTGGAGAGTGGAGAAGAAATTAGGAAAGAGGATGTTGGTGACGCAAAAGCCAAGATTCTAAGACGTCGCAGTGGAGCTGTGCACACATCCGTCCAGCCCATCCACATTTCCAGAGTGCGCTCTTGGTCCCTGGCCCTGGGACAGGAGTCTTGTGGGCAAATCCTACCAGCCCTCTCAACACTGCTTCTGCTCTAGGAGTACCCAAGGTCTACCGGGAGATTCATAAACAATCCAGAGAACATGACGGACGTTATGCCATAACATGAACAAATCAATATGGGAAGAGAAGGGATCAAATCACTAAAGGCTTGCTATCCTCTAGTTTTTGCTGTGTAACAAAATGCTCTAAAAACCCTGGGGTTTAAACACTAGCCATATATTCGACTCGCTATTCTGTAGGGCAGCTGCACTGCTGTGGTCTAGGCAGGTTCAGTTCATCCCAAGTGGGTTTTCTTGTGTCTGTCTGTGGTCAGGTGATAGATCTATGGGTGCCAGAGTAGTTCATGAAAACCTCATCTGACTGACTGGGGGCTGGCAGCCAGGGAAATAGGGGAACTCAGCCATGAGTCTCCTATCACCCCACCTAGGCTTCTTCACGTAGCAGTAGTCACAGGGTCCCCCAAAGCAGCAAAGGAAGACAAATTCCAGCATGCATGCTCTTTTCAAGTCTCTGCCTCAATCGTGTTTGCTAAAGTCCCATTAGCCAAAGCAAGATATGAGGCCAACCTAGAGTCAATGTGACGAGGGCCATAAAGTCTCACATGAAAGGCATGTGCATAAAGGAATGGGAAAAAGTGGGGGCATTTTTGTCATCTATCAAAGGGCTACACACAAGTGACACACACAGTTTCAAGGGAAATCTAATAGTCTCTTAGGAATTTACCAGGATAAGAGCTATTCCCTGGAAGAAGAACCAAGACAGGAGCCAATGTGGAAATGTACAAATGCTTCTGACTCACCCAAGATAAAGCAATGAGACGTTCTGGAGGCAAGGTTACATTTTATCATGGGATTTCTCATTTTGTGCAAGTATATTTGAATTATCTGTAGCTGTGGTGGGTCCCATTATACTATTTCCAGCATGTAGTCTTGCCTCTGGGACTCAGGTGCTAACCCCATAAGGTTTGCTGGGGATGTTCATGTAATGCACCACACAGTTAAAAACCCTATTATATTGGCCACCTTTACAAGGAGATCTTAATGACAGAACATGATGACAATGAAATTCACAGTGACTTTATAAATCGTGTGAAGTAGGACTGTGCCTTCAAAGTCAGAAAAAAATGCTCCTGGCGGCTACGATGAGGTCCCACTCCGGGAGAAAGGAAACAAGACCTACCAGAGCAGAACTGAATCATAAATGGTGTGGCTTCTATGTCCCTCATTTTCCCTGCCTACTTGTTTCAAACCCAAGACCCAATTAAATAGACAATTTTTGCTTGCTTGCTTCATTCATTTATTTATTCACTTATGAATCACATATTTCTTGAGAACCTTCCACATGCCAATAGAAGGTGGGAGCAAACAGAGACAAATAAGATGTCGCAGTCCCCAGGGACCTCAGCATTTGGTACATGGGGCGGGGGAAGAAATATAAACAGGCATATTTCAGCATGATGATAATAGAGAAGGAATATCAGGGTGCTGAGGGAGAGTCTGAGAGGAGAACCCAACCCAGACCTAGATGTCAGGGATACCTTCCTGGAGACCATGATGTATTCACTGAATCTTGAAGAATGTTTAGGAAATAGGCAGGAAAGGGGAAGGCATTCCAGGCAGAGGAAACAACAGCTATTAGGATACAGAGGCAAGGGAGGATATGGTATACTCAGAAAGAATGGAAACCGCCCCAATGCTTTCTGTGACACACAGGAAGTACACAGAAAAAGAGCAAAAGCAGGAGACAGCTAGGATATCATCTGACAAGGGATGATGCACCGCCAACCATCTTCTCCCCATTATCTGCAACATTATATAAGGTACCAGTTGTTTACCCTTCTGGACTGACCCACTGAGCACACCCCAGCATGAAGGAATTCAAGTCCTTGACTTGCCTCAAGCAGTGTCTGAACTTAATCATGGAACTGACTTTGGCCCCTATTTCTGGCATCAATGGACAGGTAGGTGGTTTGGGGGCAAGCTGGCATTCCCTGAAGCCTCATCAAGACCCCACATAGTCTTTTCCTGCAGGTAGACTTGATGTACTTATTACTTTCAGAATGAAAGAAGAAAGGAGAGTCAAGAAGGGCACCAGTAGGCCCTCCAATTCAAACAACTCTAATCCCGGAATGCTGCCCTGACTGGCTGGCAGAACTCAAGTCCCACCATAGCCCAGAGCCGAACAACATGAATAATAGTAATAATAACAATGCTCTTAATTGGTGGCCATTTCATAAGAAGCAAGCCCTTAGCTGAACTCTTCTTGCATATGATCTTATTTATCCCTCATATTAACTCTATGGAGATATGTATATCATTAAGAGGAATGAGGTTTAGGGATAAGGTATAGTGACTTATGTAAGGTCACAGGAGTCACAGAGACAGAATTTGTATCCTGTCCCATTCTCTGGGACCTTTCCTAATCCAAACTGCCTTAGTTTACTCCCAAGTTTATGAGACACATTTATTCCCTGATGTTTGCATCCCACTTGGTGTACACAGACCTGCAGAGGATGAATTAGACACGGTCTTGAGCTAAAGTGTTTCTGCTCTAGTAGGATATTCATTAATTCATCCAACCATTCATTTGGCTAATATGATTAAGCACCTACTGTGTGCTAGGAACTTTGTAAGTACTAAGAAGTAGAAGTGAAAAACGAAGTCAAAGTTCTCGCCCATTGTAATGGAACTTAAGACACATACTTAAGGAATTATCATTAGGATACAACGCAGCAGACACAGAGCTCAAATGTAGGTTGCTGGACTCCCAGGTAAGCAGCTAACAGTGAAACTTCTTGAAAGATCTTTTCCGAGTCACCATCTCCACTTCTTTCCTCTCATAGTCTCTTTGCCTCACTCCATCTGGGCTTCCATTCTATTGCTCCATTGAAATTACTCTTCTCAAGATGACTAGGCCTCAAGGTTGCCAATTTTTTTGGTCATTTTTCTAGCCTTGCAACACCATTTGACATAGTTATTTTATCTTTCTCAACATACATTTCCCTTAACTTCCAGGATGGCACATTCTCCCGCTGTTCCTCATATTGCACTGACTGTCCCTTTTTAGCCTCTCCTTTCCTCTTGGCATCTGAATATCTTCTCTCCCTAAGGCTTGGTATCCAGGCCCCTGTTCCTAACTATTCTCTCCCATCCTATGTCTTTAAATAACATTTACAATGACATCCAAATGTGGATCTCTAATCCTGAATTCTCTCTGGAACTCTAGCCACTTGCATCCAATGTCCACTGGTAACCAAACTTACCACTGAAAGTAGAACTCTTGATTTTTGCCACCAGTCCTACTACTTTCATAGTCAGTAAACAGCATCACCATCTACTGGGTAGCTTGAGCCAAAAGCACATCATCCTTCATTCTTCTCTGTCCCTCACTCCCCACATCCAACCCTCAAGTCCTGCAGATGTACCCCCAAGACAAATCCCACATCCCTCCACTTTTCTCCATCTTCACTATTCCCAATTATCCCTTCTCTTGACTACTGCAGAAGTCTCCCAATTGGTCTCACAGCTTTCAGTCTTACCCTTCTCCAATCCATTCTCCACAAAGTAACCACAGCAAACTATTAAAATTATAAATGGGATGATGTCACCCTACACATCAAACTCAGCAAAGGATCCACTGCACTTGGCATAAAATCCAAACTCTACCTGGTCCAAATCCCAACATAATTTGTGACCACTGCTCTACTCGCATTTCCTTCCAGGCTTTCCTGTGATCAACTGCAATCAACTGGCCCAAGGCCTTGACACCGGCTGCTGCCTTTCCAGAGTGTTCTTCCTCCTGATCTTCACATAGCCAGCTCCACCACATTATTTACATATGCCATCTCTCCAGAAACATGTTCCGTGAGTACCCACTCTAATTCATACATTGCTCTGTTTTAATTCTCCATATGGCACATATTACCAATGAATTAGTGTGTTTTTAAAAAACACTTCTAATGTGTCCTATTTATTCTTACTGGAATATAAAATTCAAGAGAGCAAAGACTTTATTTGCCTTGTTTAGGATACAGAAGAGTAACTAATGAAGACTGAGTAATAAAGGTTGAAGAAGTGAATAGATGAATCCCCTATGACTCCCACAATAAGAAAAAACAATTTTGAAGTGTTAAGAAGTTGTGTTTAAAGGACTATCGCCTTTGTGACCCAGAAAGGAAGCCAGAGTGGCGGGGGCCTGCAGTATCCCCAAAACAATCAAGTATGAGACCACAAGGCAATCTATATATCACAATGGAAGTCTTTTCAAAGACTTTTATTGAGATTATCAGAGACTTTTTCACCCCAAACATACAGAATATGTATTTCCTAAAAACACAATTCTGAAATATTCAGGCAACTGGGCCAAATAGATTATAGCTGGACTGGAGCACACGATTGAAATCTCTCGGGTTTAAGCATTAATACTCATAGACCCCTATAGGCGGATGGCTTTGGTGGATGTTCCAGATGAAAGAACCATTTGGAAGGAAGAAAGCTATCCAGCTACTACCGTTTGAAAGAGCAGAAAATATGATCAGAATGCCCATAAATATAGAATGCTCAGGAATGTGAATCAGAACAGAGCCCATGATCAAAGTGAGAATGCAAACTGGCGAAATGGGCAAAAAAAAGCTCACCACACAGATGCAGTGGGAATGTCTCCCCAGCGCCCCCAGCTGCTCAGCCCCCAGAGGCGGGCAACCTGCATTGCACTACAACGTAGGAAGAGTGAACACTTAGGTCTGACCTGGAGCCATCATTTTGCAGCAGTCCTCAGCAAGAATTCTTTAGGCACAGAAAGGCTGTTCAAAAAACAGACCACAGAGTACCTGGGTTTTTATTGATGGAAGCACTCAACCCAATTGTTTGCAACCAGAAGCTAAATGACTCATAAACTCTTCCAAAAAGGTCATCGCACACAGGGATTGACTGCAAAGCAGTATGTATAAGCTACCTTTTTGAAGGTCCAAAATTTTTTGATATGTGAATAAATAATCTTAATTTATGCTCAACTAGATAACCTCTTGAAGATGGGGCTGTGTATTTATACACCTTTGTATCCCCCTACCCAGTACTCAAATATCTAGTAGACATATAACAAGGGTTTGCCTATTAAAGAAATTTCAGCTACACCATCTCCTTTAGCTTGCTCATGCAGCCTCTCTCTCTCTCTCTCTCAGACATACACACACACACACACACACACACACACACACACACCTGGGTCTCTATTAGAACCTGATGCTCAAGAGTTCATCTTAAACCTGTGAAGAAGAGGAGCTTGATATTCCATAATGACTTACCTTAACCCAAACCCAAAAGCTAACAGATGGACTGGAGTGGAGACGTCCTGGTTCAACAGTGGAGGAGAGAGGCCAAAACACAGCTGGCCCTTAGGATGTTAGGTGAGAGACTCTGCACTTAGGCTAACATAATTACTATTATATTAACATCATCGCTGTCCTCTCTGGAAGGCAGGAGAAAATATCTAGTGCTTGACGCGGTTCACAAAGGATGTTCCAAAGGCAACATTCTTCTAGGTCTCAAAAGACCTGGAGTCAGTCATTTTCCTAGCCAACCATGACTCCACTACTTTCTTCTCGTGTGCTCTTGGGGAAGGTTTTTAACCTCTATCGGTCTCCCTTTGCCCGTCACACAGGTGGCCAGAATGAGAGTGCCCCCAGAGCGGTCATGGGGATGAGATGAGATGAATAACGTGAAGCTCCTGGCGGTGGACCTGGCCCAGATATGCACTCAACAAATGACACTGCAGCTGCCAGTTCTTGTGCTCCACTACTCGGGTAGTATCTTCCTGCCTGACACCTGTGGCTCTCCTTCTGGGATGTATGAGCTTGGCTGCAAATATGTCTCTTCACTGAAAGAAAAAGGCTCTGAGATTTTCATTCAATTTTGCCTGCATTTCCCTCTGCTCCATGGCACAACAATGGTGATAATAAAGAGCCAATCCGTGGCTCTAAGCTGCTAAGGATTCCTATCACTAGGGCTTTGTTAAAGTCAGTGTTCTGCATATGCATGGAGAGCAGAGTGACTTACCAGCCTACCACACTTGGATAGGACAATCCCTTGGGGCAGTCCGCCTCCATGTCACTTCTGTTCTTTGGTTTCCCTAGGAAACATCTATGTTATCACCAAGAAGGTTTCACAGAGTGCTGGAGAAAAGTCAAGGTGGGCCAGACCTTGGGAATCTGAGGTACCTGACCTTCTTTCCTCAAATCAACCCACCATGACTACCTAAACACCTACCATGTGCCAAGTACTATGCCGTGGATGGGGATACAGTCTCCAATGAGATAGACGCCTGCCATGCAGAATACACAGATGACTGATCCCACAAATCATGCATTCATTACAGTTAATTTCATATACCACTAGTTACAAATTGAGGTGAGTGTTAGTAAGAAAATATGCAGTTAGTAAGAAAAAAGACTGTTTAAGACAATCTGGAGATTCTAGGAAACTTGCATGAAGCAGTAACATCTAATCAAGGACCTGTCTGAAAAGTGATAAAAAAATTAGCCAGCCAAAGAGATAGAACAGTGTGGGGGGAGGAGGCAGGGGGTATAATAAAAAGATCTTAAGGCCTTAAACATCAAAATGTCAAGGAACTGAAATAAAGTTGCCAGAATAGTGGGGACTTGGGGGAGACAGGTAGGTAGGTAGATAGGGAGATAGATGGATAGAAAACTGAATTGTATCAAATCTTGGGCAAAAGTTGGCAAACTGCAGCGGGTCAAATCGGGGCTGCCTATTTTTGTATGGCAACCCCAGATAAGAATGGTTTTACATGAAATTCAAATTTCAGTACCCATAAATAAAGTTTTATTAGCACGCAGCCACTCCCATTTATCTACATATTGTCTATGCTCAGGCTATAGTGGCAGAGTAGTTACAACAGGGACCCCTGTGGCACACTAGCCTAAAATATTTATGAAAATAGTCATCTAGCCCTTTACAGAAAAATGTTTATCAACCCCTAATCTAGTGAGCTAGACAGAGGTCAGATGATTCATCTTTTAGGTCATATTAAACATTTAGGACCTTATCCCTAGAGTAGGGGAACTCATTAGCCCATTAAAAAAGTGGAGAACAGCATCACTGAGTAGTGCCCAAACCTGTCTGCACACTAGACTAACCTGGGAGCTGCCAGAATAGGGATGCATGAGTCCTACCCCCTGACACTGTCCATAAGTGTAGGCTGTGGAATTTTCTGAAGATTACTAGGTGATTCTAATGTGCAGCTAAGTTCGGGAACCATGAAAAAAATCACATTTGCCTTTTCATTTTTTTACTTTTTAAACTTATTATTTATTTATTTATTTTGAAAGACACAGAGAGAGAAGGAGAGGTAGATAGGGAGAGAGAGAATCCCAAGCAGGGCCCACACTCAACATGGAACCCAATGTGGGGCTGGATCTCACAACTCCAAGATCATGACCTGAACAGAAATCATGCGTTGGATGCTTAAATGACTGAGCCACGCAGGTGCCCCTACATTTGCCTTTTAAAAAGATAATCCTAACTCAGGGGTTCTCCATCTGGCTATACATTAGAATCACCCGGTGGTATCTTCAAACATACCACCTAGTGGTATGTTTGATGCCCTGGCCCACCCAGAACAATCAAATCAGGTTCTCTCTAAAGCTGGGCTCCAAGAATTGCTATTTTTTTAATTGCCCAGGTGACGCTAATCTTCAGCTAGAGTTACACATGCTGCATTAACATGGGGCAGTAGATACAGGGAGCCTCCTGGGAGGGTACACTGAGTGGTCCCTATGAAAGATGACAGAGGCTCAGGCTGAGTTCCTGGAGATGGTGGGTGGGGAGAAGTAAAGTAGAAAGATAATCATCAGGACTTGGTGATTGGCTGGTGAGAGTGGGGGGCTGAATGGGAAGTTTCAAAGATGGTACCCAAATGTCTAGCAAAGTGAGTGAGTACTGACTGATGTCACTGATTGGGATGGGAACACTGTAAGAGGAACACGTTTGGGAGGAAGAGCATTAGCTCTGTTCTGACATATTGAAAGGGAAGGGCCTATGATGGAGTTAGCCAGATTGAGGCTAGAAGGGAGGCTGGAGTTAAATTATAAAGGGCCCTGACTATTCTCATGCAGCAGACAATGGCTACAGTGATATAGGGGAACCCATGGGGTAGACGCTGTTCCTGCCACACAGACTGTGTATGTTCCTTTAGTTTCCTCATCTACAGAATGGGATTGAAAATGTTCATACTTTCTCTTGTTCACCTTGGGCCAGCAGAGGCACCATGACAGACACTCAATAAACACCCTTGCTATGAAAATTAAATGAGATATTATATGCCAAGTTTCTAGGAATGTATGTAGCACAAAAGGCTCTCAAAAAATGGTAGTTGTTATTCCTACAGGGTTTCCAGAAAAGAAAGACACCGTGACACCCTCAGTGATGTTTTACGATGTATACATGTGGACATCCATGGGAAGGGCCAGCAAGTGGGGTAAGAAACTGGCACATTCGGCGGTTGTAAGAGACAACATAATGGTATCTATTCACCTATTACTAAGAAGTCAGCATTCTAGCAACGCTGTGGAATCCACAGTCCTCCAGGATCCATGCTACCCTTCCAGCATGCTGTTCCTCCCTCCCCAGTGTGGCCCTCTGTCAACCAAGATGACAGCCAGACCTCCAGCCACCATACTCAAATTCCAGGAGACAAGATGGAGGCAAGGACAAACAAGGAGAGGAAGAAGGCCCACACCAAATGTGTAGAAGGAAGTTTCCAAGAAGCTGAAACACAATACTTCTACTAACACCTCCTGAGTCAAAATTTGGTAACATGGCCACACCAAGCCACAGGGGAGATGAGAAAATGTAGACTTTATTCTGGGGAGCCATATTCCCAGGTGAAAACAGGAGTACCTGTAGCTGAGGAGGAAGGAGGTGACAAGCATCAAGAAAGGCAGCCAGCAGCATCTGCACAAGGGGCAAGATCTTGCAGACTTGGGCTTTTTCTCACTTGGGATGCCTTCTGGATCCCTCTCTGTAAATTCACTCACAGACCAATTCACTGCCTTCAGCCTCTTGGCATCTGCTGTTCCCCTTGCCTGGAAACTCTCCTGCCCTTCTATCACCAGTCTAATTCAACATTTCTTCTGAGACCTCAATCAGGATTTATATCCATCACGGCCATATTTAAACTTCCACTCTTTTCCTTAACTATATTTACATGGGGCGCCTGCATGGCTGAACTGGTTAAGCGTCCAAGTTAGGCTCAGGTCATGATCTCACAGTTGGTGAGCTCAAGCCCCACATCAGGCTCTCTGCTGTCAGCCCGGAGCCCACTTCGGATCCTCTGTCCCCCTCTCTCTCTGCCCTCCCCCAGCTGGGTGCCTGCACATGCTTGCACTCTCTCTCTCTCAATAAAAAAGAAATAAATATTAAGAAAAAAAGTAGTTTATGAGAACTGTCATTCACAAGAGAGGGAAGACATGTTTAATCTCCTCTCTCTCACCTTTTCATAGCAAAGGTAGAAGGGGATCCTATCAACTCATAAAGTGTATCTACAAGCTGAAAATTAATTTCAAGATGAGCAAGGATGACTTCTTCAAAGAGAAAGGCGGTCCAGAGAAGCCAGAATGCACCCTGTGCTGCTGATCACAGCAGAATGAAAGCCAAGAGCACAACTCACATCGTCGAAGTGAATGAGTCACAGTACCTGGCGAGGAAGCAAGACTTCAGCCAGACACCAGTCAGAACTGAGGTTTATGGCTCCTGCAAATACAGAGGAGTTCCTGTAACTGCTAACAACCCAGAGACGACCCCTGCCCTCACACACAAAGCAAAACAAGGAACGGTCGCTGACAGCGTTGGAACAGCAGCTACACTGGCTCAGATTAACCATACATCAGATGTAAATCCAAATACACCTCACAAGATGTCATCATATAAATACTTTTGTCCTTCTGATTGTAAAGCAAAACACATATGCAGGAAATCACCTAGAATATACACAGATGCTTTAACAGTAATTTTAAAAATGAGCACTCATGTAATTATCACTACAGTCAAGACACAACAAGTCAATGACAGGACTTCAGAGGCATGCCTAGAAGCAATCACTCTCCTTGTTCTCATGATATATATTTCTTTCCTTTCCTTTATAAAATTTCCACTTACGTAGGTCTCTCAACAGTGTTGTTTGGTTCAAATTTTTATCATAATGGAATTGCACCTATATGCGTTCTTTGGGACTCTGCTGTTTCTGCTCAACATTGTGTTTGTGACCCCAAAGTATTTATGGATGAAATGACAGGACATTGAAAATTTGATTTAAAATACTGTGAAGACTGGAGGAGCTCCAAAGGATATGTTGAATACATTGGCCATAAATCGACTACTGTGGAAGCCAGGCAATGGATACATTAGGTTCTTCATACTATACTCTTCACTTTTAAATATGTTTCAAATTTTTATAACAAAATATTGTTTACGTTATTTTGTGAGATTTGTTTTAACCACAGCTTGTTCATTTTCATTACTGTATAGTAATGGTTCTCTAAGGAGGGTCCCCAAACCAGGAGCCTCAGAATCATCCGGGAATCTGTTTGAAAAGCAAATTATCTGGCTCCACCCCAGACTTACTGAATTAGAAACTCTTGGAGTAGGACCCAGCAATCTGTGTTTTAATAAGTTCTTCAGATAGTTCTGATACATGCTCCAGTTGGAGAACCACTAGTGAATAGTATTCTATTGTATAAATGTAGCACACTTTATTTATCCATTCTATTACTGATACACAGATATATTATTTCAAGTATTAGGATTCCAAGTTTATGGATATTATAAATATTCTTGTACAAGACGTTTGGTGACAAGAATCTCTTTGATACATACCTCATGGTAAAACAGCAAAATCATAGGGTGTGTGTATCTTCAACCATACATGATAACGCCAAACCACTTTCAAAATGATTTACCAATTCACCATCCTGCTAGTAATGTATGGAAGTACCCTTCGTTCTACATCCTGGTCAATACTTAGTATTTTTCAGACATTTTAATTGTTGCCCTTCGAGAGTATCAAACACTTTTAAGCTTCTCCAACTTGGGATCAAAAAATATACATTAGGGAACAGATATATTAGGGACTAGAACTCCAGACATGAAATCACAGTTTTGCAAATATGTTAGTTGGTGGGTTTGCATGGAATGGGCCTGACGGAGAAACTGAAAGGGTCAGTGAGACTATACTTTGGAAAGCACCATGGACTCTGGTACAAACTGTCACTGAGAAGTGAGGCAGAAACAAAGTAGGGACCTTATGGATGCGCTGAACACTCTCCACTTTATTCCAAGTGAAATGAAAAGCCAGTGAAAGGTTTTCAGAAGAGCAATTTACATAATTATACTTCCGTATTTGTATATATTTAAAATATTTCAGGCACACATCCACTTCTAGCTATGATGAGGTTGCTTGATGCTTCAGACCAATGCTTCTGCTGAAACAACAAAAGAGCTGGATAAAGCGCGTGCACACGCGCGCGCACACACACACCTGCCTGTAGCCACCACAGAATTCTTGAGACAACCAGGAGTTAAGGGAACAAAATAATCCTGGAGAAGAGAGAACCACAGAGCAGTGAGTCAAAATCCTGCAGGCACTCTTTCCCTTGGGACATATGCCAAAACGAGATGAGGGGAAGGGGAGGAGGATCCAGGCAAAAAAACCTCAGCAGAGCTGCTTAGGAAGAGGCCACAATGCCAGAAGGCATTTTGGTAATCTCTTGAGGATAGAAAGACAAAATTAAAGACCTGAGAGGCCAACATCCCGGTATTAAGGAAGGGGCAGAAAACTAAGCCCAACACTTGGCTGGTATTCCCCTCAAGGCACTGGTTGCATTCTGCTGTTGTACAGGGCAGGCAGCTAAGAAGCCAAGGAGGAAAGCTTTCCTTTTCCCAAAAGGCTTTCAGTGGGAGCTTTAGCAATCTCACAGCCCTGAGAGAAGAGTTAGAGTACTGAACAAGCCAGCGGGAGAAGTCCCTGAGAACACCCATGCTCTCAGCTGAAATCCCAAGAAGGCTACATCCTGGAAAGAGGCATTGGCCAGTGGCAGACAGAACTCTGTCAAAACTAAAACACAGCCTACAGTCAACACAAACCCTAATTGGATTATAATAATCAGTCCACCAATATGCCTGCCTACCAGCTATTTTCTCTGGAGGAAAATAACATCATCTACAACATCTATAATTTTTCATGAAAAATGTTGAGTGTATAATCAAATGTACTAGGCATGCAAAGACATAGACCCAAAATCCAGAGGGAAAAAAACGGAAACATATCACACACAAAGAAACCACAGGTGATTCAGATACTGGAATTAGCATAAAAAGAGCCTATCAAGAATTTAATAATAAGAAGGAGAAATTACATGAAAAGGCAGAGAATTTGAATCGACAAAAAAGATCAAATACAGAAAAAAAGGAATCAAATGAAATTTCTAGGGGTGTGAAATTAATTACTCAATAGATAATGCTGACCAACAGATTAGAGAGAGCAGAAGAAATAATAAATTGGAAGGAGGGTCAAAAATTTTGCAAAAAGAAGCATAGAGGAAAATGGAAAATAGAGTGTAAGAGACATGTGTGAGAAGAGTAAAGGTTCCAAATTATGTAAATTTGAGACATAGAAGAGAGAAAGAATGGGACAGTAAATTATTTAAGAAGATAATATCCAACTGATTAGAGATATCAATGCACAAGTACAAAAATTACTAAGAACCTCACCCATGGTTGACAGCAAACAAAGAACAAAAAATAATCAATAATGCCAGACCTGGGGACATCATAGAAAAATGAATAAAAACTAAAGACAAAGAGAGAATCTTAAAAGCAGCCAGAAGAAAAAGAGATGTATTATCTTCAAAGGAATAATAATAATGTTAGTTAATGGCTGAGTTTTCAACAGAAATGATGGAAGCCTGAAGACAATGGGATAATGTTTTAAAGTACTGAAAACCCCTCAAATATAGAATTATATACTCGGAGAAAATATCACTCATAGACGATGGCAAAATTAATACATTTTCAGATGAATAAAAATCTGAGAGGGCTTGTTACCAGCAAACTGTCATTAAAAAAATGCTAATGAAAGTTTAACTAGGCAGAAGAAAAGGATCCAGAGGAAAACATGGTAACGTGGGAAAAAAATACAGAGCAACGCAAAGGTAAATATGTGGGTAAATAAGAATAGCTGCTGATTGTTTAAAATAACAAAAGTAATAGATTAGGTCATTCAAATATGTAGATTCAAATGCATGACAACAATAACACAAAAGATGTAAGGGGGTAAATAGAATTCAAATACAGTAAGTTACCTTACTATACAGCATTGTGTTTACGCAAAAGAAATGTAAACATATCCACAAAATGACATGTATACAAATAAATGTTTATAGCAGCACTATTAGTAATAACCAGAAACTGGAAGCAATTCAAATGTCCATCTACAGGTGAACTGATAAGCAAATATAATGGAATACTACTCACCAAATAAATAAAATACTGACAGACTAAAATCTATGGATGAATCACACATATACTGAGCAAAAGAAGCTAGAATTAAGAGTATATACTCTACTAGGGAAGCCTGGGTGGCTCAGTTGGTCAAGCATCCAATTTCTGCTCAGGTCATGATCTCACAGTTTGTGGGTTTGAGCCCCGACTCAGGCTCTGTGCTGACAGCTCAGAGCCTGGAGCCTGCTTCGGATTCTGCGTCTCCCTTTCTCTCTGCTCCTCCCCTGCTCTCTGCCCCTCTTTATGTGGGTTCTAACCAAGTAAAACTCATTCATGATACTAAAAAGTCATGACAACAGTTATCCTTGGGAGCAGCAGAAACTGGAGAGGGGCAGGAGATTGGTAATGTTCAATTTCTTGATCTAGTGGCAGATGACACTAAGGTGTCTGCTTTATGGAAACTCTGCATGCTCTATACTTAGGCTTGTTCATTTTCCAGAAGTATTTCCAAAAGACATTTAAAAATGCATTTTGGACATAGAAAGTTATACAAAGAATAAAAAGACTGCATCAGCCATCCAAATTAGAAACAAAACATTACCAGTATAGTCACCTGTGCTAGTCCCTCATTACACCTCCATTCACCCCACCAGAGATAACCATGTTCATGAATCTGGTGTTCTCCATTCTTCTGCACTATTTTTTCCTTTACTCGTTAGGTAAGCTCACCTAAACAACATATAGAGCTGTTTGCATGTGAGTTGTATTTTTTTAAACACTTATTTATGAAAAAAAAATTTTAATGTTTTATTTATTTCTGAGAGAGAAAGAGAGACAGCATGAGCAGGGGAGGGTCAGAGAGAGAGGGAGACACAGAATCTGAAACAGGCTCCAGACTCTGAGCTGGCAGTCAGCACACAGCCTGATGCGGGGCTCAAACCCACAAACTGTGAGATAATGACCTGAGCCGAAGTCGGACACTTAACCAACTGAGCCACCCAGGCGCCCCAAACATTTATTTATTTTTGAGAGACAGAGAGAGACAGAGCATGAGCAGGGGAGAAGGAGAGAGAGGGAGACACAGAATGTGAAACAGGCTCCAGGCTCCAAACTATCAGCACAGAGCCCAATGCGGGGCTCCAACCCACAAACCGCGAGATCATAACCTGAGCCAAAGTTGGATGCTTAACCTACTGAGCCACCCAGGCGCCCCAGTGATTTGTATTTTTAAAAGATCATTCTGAAAGGAGTACGAGGGAACTTTCCGAAATTATCAAAATATTCTACATCCTGACTGGAGTGTTGGTTACGTAGGTATAGACATTTGTCAAAACTCCTCAGACTACCCATTTGTTTTTTTTTTCCCTTAAATAGTTTATTGTCAAGTTGGTTTCCATAAAACACCCAGTGCTCATCCCAATAAGTGCCCTCCTCCATGCCCGTCTACCCCGTCCCCTCCTCCACCCACCTCAGCCGTCAGTTTGTTCTCAGCATGAGAACAAGAGTCTCTCATGCTGAGTCTCTCATGACTCCAAGAGTCTCTCATGGTTTGCCTCCTTCCCTCTCCCCAACTATTTTTCCCCTTCTTCTCCCTCATGGTCCTCTGTTAAGTTCCTCCTAATCCACCTATATGTGCAAACATATGGTAGCTGTCCTTCTCTGCCTGACTTATTTCGCTCAGCATAACACCCTCAAGGTCCATCCATGTTGCTACACATGGCCAGATTTCATTGTTTCTCATTGCCATGTAGTATTCCATTGTATAGATAAACCACATCTTCTTGATCCATTCATCCGTTGATGGACACTTAGGCTCTTTCCATGGTTTGGCTATTGTGGAGAGTGCTGCTATGAACATTGGGGTACATGTGCCCCTATGCATCAGCACTCCTGTATCCCTTGGGTAAATTCCGAGCAGTGCTATTGCTGGGTCATAGGGGAGTTCTATTGTTAATTTCCTGAGGAACCCCTGTACTGTTTTCCAGAGGGGCTGCACCAGTTTACATTCCCACCAACAGTGTAGGAGGGTGCCCGTTTCTCCACATCCTCGCCAGCATCTAGAGTCTCCTAATTTGTTCATTTCAGCCACTCTGTCCGGCGTGAGGTGGTATCTCAGTGTGGTTTTGATTTATATTTCCCTGATGATGAGGGACGCTGAGTATCATTTCATGTCAGACTATGCATTTAATATCTTTGCATTTCAGTACAGGTAAATGTTATCTCGCTTAGAACAATTTTTTTTTAATAAAGAGATCATTCTAGTTTCTTTATGGGCAATGGATGCGGGGTGAACAGAAGTGAAACCAGGAAGGTGAGTTAAAATACTTTAGTAGATCTGATAGTGTCAAACTCATCTACTTGAGGAGGAAGGAAACAAAGACAGGTTGTGGGCACAGTTCTTTGAGCAGATTAATTCCAATAACTGGAGGGAGAAGTGAGGCCAAAGGAAGATAGAAGATCAAGCTTGACCCAGTTGAGAGGAAACACTGAAAAGAAGAGGGATCAAGGAAGGAACAAAACCTTTGGGGTGAAAGGGGATGGGGTAATGTGAGGTGTAGGTGGTTTGCTCTTTGCCAGGATACAATGTCATCACATTTTTTAACTGGATAGAAATAAAACTGGGTACAGGTGTAACATGAAAGACTGTTTAGTAGTGGAAAGATTATGAAGTTCCCACCTAATGACTGTTACTTTTTCGATGATCATGAATCATTATCTGAAGAGGATGGGGAAGGGAGTGTTGCCCGCCTGTGAAGAAGAACAGCATGAAATTGCATTGGAAAAGGCGAGAAAAGCATCCAGGTAAGGTGGGGTGTGTCTGAGAAACATCAAAGGTTCCATTTTGGACTAGTGAAACACTCAATAGATATCCAAACTCTTGCAATACAGTAAGAGCTCAAAAGCAGGAATATTATTATTCATCATTAATCATGCTGCACAAAGCAGACTGTAACCTAACCTTGTACTCAAGGTAGAATGAATAAATGAAGATGAAATTTTTTTATATTTTCTTAACACATTTTTGTATCTTTGGTCATATTCTACAATGGAACTGAAGAAAACAACCTCTTCAGAAATAATTCACCTTGGGGGCACCTGTGTGGCTCAATTGGTTAAGCATCCAACTCTTGACTTGGGCTCAGGTCATGATCTCACTGTGGTGGGATCGAGCCCTTGAGCCAAGCTCTGTGCTGACAGTGTGGAGCCTGCTTATGATTCTCTCCCTCTCCTTCTCTCTCTGTCCCTACCTCTCTCCTGCGCTAGCACGCTCTCTCTCTCTCTCTCTCTCTCAGTCTCTCTCTCTCAAAATAAATAAATAAAAGTTACCCCCCAAAATAATTCACCTTAGATATCAAATGCATTTTCCTTTTTCTCACTTTTATTTCTGTGTGTTCTCTGAAGAAAAGCAATCTATGTCTTCTTTCAGTGTTAACAGTTCTTCAGTATATCTAAAAAAAAAAAATGATATGTTCCTCCTCCCAAATAATTTTTAAACAGAATTCACCAATGGGACAATTCTCATAGGAGGAAATAAGGAGACAGGATCTACATCCCTATGTAATATCACAATTTGTGACAATTATAAGGATATACTAATACTAGACAAAGAAATTAGAAGCTCTGGCCAAGCAGTATTAACCTCTTCACTGTAGTTGAGACAGGCCTGCTGCTTGCTGGTAAGTCACATGTGCACACTGAGTGAAGAAAGCCTTTAGCTCATATACAGGAATCTCAGGGTCATCCCAAGCCAAGCCTGAATGTGCCCAGCAGAACAGAAGCACTGGCTATGTTAGGAGACGAGTTAGCATCAATTACGAAATGAAAATATTATAAACATACTTCTTGCACCATAAATTAATATTTGTTCTATTACACTAAATTCCATTTAAAAGGACTCCATTTATGCGAGACGCTCAGACAGGCTTAGCAGTGCAATTTTTAGACCCACAATTCCTGTATATACTTACAGTGTATAGTGATATACTTACAGTGTATAGTGAGTGCACTCTCCTAGTTCCTGTTGCCACAGCCAGACTGTGAGTGCATATGTTTTTGTCATTCTTAACTACAGTAATTCAGAACTTCAGCTGTCAAGCTTAGAGCTAATATTCTTATATATGCTGTTCATGCACTACTCTTAAAACTAATTCCTTGTTTGTTGTCGGAGGCTCCTACCTAGCATGATATATAAAATGGCAAGATCAATTTTTTCAAAATAAATCTAGATCCTTAAATGCAGCTACAGTATTTTTTTTTCTTGAAAATATCCCCTTTCCTATCATTCCCTTTATTCAGTAATTCTAAACCCTGGTCAAGCAGTAAAATAGGAGAACATGTTAAATATCAACAACCCATAAATAGTAGGGAGGCAAAGGAAGAAAAGCTCAGTTTTGTGCTAGACCACCCTTTGAGGCACTGTCATTTTAAGTGTGGAAGCATCAATTATTTTTCTGTGCTGAAAGGTTTACACATTTAAAGGTTCTATAGGTCCACAAAGAAAATAAGCAATCATTTCTCTGTATCATTAAACAACAGGATACGAGTCCTGTGCTGCTTTGAAAACATCAGAACATGGGTAAATATTAAGGTTTAATAAATCAGTTTCAAGAGAAACAGTGCTATTAGGTGGCCAAAGAACCCTGGGACCATACTTCAAGTTGACAGTTGCACTGTATTCCTAGGGCCAAAGGCGCTCCACTGCAGAATCTGTAATCCTACAGTCTGAAGAAACCCTGGGGTCTCCCAGCCCAATCTGACACCCAAGACAGGAATTTTTTCCCCAGCATCTCTGACAGATGGTCAGCCTCTGTTTCAATTACTCCACTGGGGAGTGTTCAAGAGAAGATTCCCAAGGGATATGATGAAGGGCTAGAGCCAACCATTCAGACGGGGAGTGAGGCTCCAGTCAGCACGCCTGCAGGATACAGACGGCGTTGCCAAACACTGAAATCGGACTTCCAAAAGCATGAGATTTAGAATGAGCAATCATAGGAGTGCAACGTTTAGACATTTAGACCCCCCCCCCCAATTCTGGAACCATCCTCAGTCCCTTCATTGGCCTGGGGAGTTGCTCCCACGATCGATGGGGAAACAAGGAGGCATTTCAACTACTGATTTCTTAAAGTAAGAAATGACACTTTCAGGCTCACAGCAAGGGTTTGTCAAGTTCAGAGAGGATCAAATCCCTTCCTTCTGAAAACCAAACCAAAGGATGCCCTGGTGGAACTGCTAATGCTTAAAATACTTTAACTTTGGTCTTAAAATCCTCACTACAGTAAACTAGAACATTTTGGACTCTTCTTTTAAAGGTGTATATAGGCTATGCTGTAACTGAAGTTGCTCGGTTGTGTGGGGGTTGATATTTTAGGCGCAGCCCTTCATCCCGCCGAGGTGTCTGGTTTATCCTCCTAGGAAAGGCGAGTGCTCCGGGGTGGGTGGAGCAGCCAGCACAACCCCAGCCAGACCCCGGGATGGGGCGGCCCGGCCCTTACCTGTCGATGCTGATCACGCACAGGGTCATGATCGAGGCCGTGCAGCACATGACGTCCATGGCGATGAAGACGTTGCAGAAGAAGTGTCCAAAGATCCACTTGCCCCCGATGAGGTCGGTGACGCTGACGAAGGGCATGACCGCCACGGCCACCGAGAGGTCGGCCAGCGCCAGGGACACGATCAGGTAGTTGGAGGGCTGGCGGAGCTTCTTGACGAAGCACACCGAGATCACCACCAGGCAGTTGCCGGCGATCGTCAGCAGCGTGATGAGCGTCAGGATGGAGCCGATCACAACTTTCTCGGCTCTGCCGTAGTTGATCTGCTCCCAGCAGCCGGAGGCATTGTCCGGCGGCGCGTCCCAGGTGGGCACCGGGCTGGCGGTCACCTCTGGGACCCCGCGCAGCAGGTGNGTTTCCCCGGCTGGGCCGGGCTGCAGCCTCTCCCGCGCCTCCCCGCTGGGCGGGGGGCGGTGCTCCACGCGCCTCCCGGGATCCGGAGCCGGTTCGCTCGCTCGCAGATCCTTCCGTGCGGCTGGAGGCGCAGACCCCCTTCGACTTACCCGAGCCCCCTCACAGTATGAACGACAGTCGGATGGGGGAGGTCTCGGGAGCCAGAGGACGCTCGGACTCATTGCGAAATGAAGAACCTGCAGATGATTTTGTTTTCTTAATTAAAAAACCTTTCCGAGCACTACCCCAAGCAACAAATAGATACTTCCGTTTCCTATTTTGACCACTTATGGGAAAAAACGAAGATGGTAAAGAGAAGCAGCCAAAAGAGTCGGGGGGCGGGAGCGCAGAAGAAATAAAACAGGGAGAGGGTGGGATGCCTTTGGGTCTTGGCACCCAGGAGGAGCTGGGGGGCTGGGCCCTGGGGAAGGGACCTCCATGGGGCTCCAACCCATTCTGACCAGCCCTCCAGCGTCTAGAAGCAGGCCTCTCGGGCTCTGAAAATGATCCCTGGCTGCATTTATATTCAGACTTCAAAGCCTAATATATTGAAATCGGGGTTGAATTTTCCCATGGTATTCTGGAAATGTTGCACATAAGCAGAGAAATGACCGGTTACAATGCTCTGCAGAAGAATCCTGGAGGTGTATGTTGGCTTAATGCCTATTGCCTAAAATCCCCTTGGTATTCAAACCCTGTAAGAGTAGCTGATTTTTATCATTTATGAGACTTACTTCACTCCATTTTGTTTAAAGATTTTATTGAAAGTAAGCAGTGACTTCTTTAAGACTGAAAATAATCAAATCTGTTTTCTTTTCTAGTTAGGCCCTAGCAGATTATAAATAGGAAGGAAAGGAACAAAAACCTCAAAATGTATTGATCTGAGAGCTAATACTCCCCTTCTTCAAGGCGGGTATTAGCCCTATTTTTCCAGATAAGAAAATACAGTTGTTACTGCCTTCAGCGGGTAAGTAATAGTTAAGTTTCTCTCTACACATTCAAAAACAGGTTTTTTAAGTAAAAAAACAAAAACAAAATCCCCAAATGGTGGGCCAGTGTTCACTACGAAACAGTCAGGGGCTCTCCTCTGCCTGAAATAAGCAGGTCAATACCTTGAGTCAGAGAAAGAGTGGAAGAAAATATGTCGGCCACAATGCAATACTATTTAATAGTTAAGGAAATGGATGAAGAAATTTCTTCAATCTTATGTTAGTACTAAACATAATTTCAGACAACAGAAAACTAGTTTGCAGCTGGAAGGCATCGAAGAGACAGACCATTTGTTTATCCTTCAAGACAGAGAGGGAAAGAGAGGCTGGGAGAAGTTTAATGACTTGTCCAAGATCATACATAACTACATGAAATGGTTTAGTTTTTTGGTTTTAAGTTTAGAATGGTCTCAAGGCCTCTTAAAAATTTCTTTAAGGTGGTAATTTCACAAGCTACTTTTGACTTCTCTCATTTTAATTTTTTTAACTCACTTGAACTTTATATGACTTTCCTCATATTTTTTCCCCCTGAGTAATGAGAGAAACTTACATTCTGTCTCGGCTCTTTTCTTTTTTTTAATGTTTATTTATTTTTGAGACAGAGACAGAGCATGAGTGTGGGAGGGGCAGAGAGAGAAGGAGACACAGAATCTGAAACAGGCCTCAGGCTCTGAGCCATCAGCACAGAGCCCGAAGTGGGGCTCGAACCCACCAACCCTGAGATCATGACCTGAGCAGAAGTCACTTAACTGACTGAGCCACCCAGTTGCCCCTATCTTGGCTCTTTTAAGCGATATTCCATGTTATGTAATTATACAAAGAATTTATATACTTTTATTATTTGAATCCACAGTCAATAAATTTGCCACCCACACTCCTACCAGCTCTTACCCAACCCACTTATAATCTGTAGCAGTGTCTGATGTTTTTCACGTTTGTTTTTTAAGTGTAGGACATATAAATGCACCAAATAGTAAAGTGCTACTTTCAAATTTACTTCCTCTTCCATTTTCCAAATAGCATCAGGTCCAAACTCCCCATTTTATAGAGCAGTCACGTCTATTGCATTATCCTTGGTGATGGTTGAGTGTATTTCCTTAGAGTGGCTAGGTTTTTAATTTATAACCTGTCACAGTGCATAAACATACTTATTGAAAATCTCAGCTTCTGCAGCATTACCTTGCTTATGTTGAGTTTAAATTTCATCTATCACTATTCTGAAATCCTGACAGAACTATCTGGAATTCTTTGTCTCCCTCTAACCTTGACCAACAAATCATCCTCTCTTCATAAATATGCTGAAAATCTCACTTATACGTTCCCTTAATCTCTCATAAAGAAAAGCCAAAGATACAGCTTCACAAAATATTCATAAAATACCTAAGCATTCGCCTAAATTTGTTATTGGTTTTGCCCTTTGTTTCCTCGGGTTTTAAAATCCATCTCAAGGTGTTGCTTCCCTCCCCCTCGCCCTGCCCACCCACTCTTTGGCAGTTATACTGGAGAACGAGAAGCGTTGGCATTTAAATCAAATCATGTCTTTAGTCTTCATCCGTTTTATTTCTCTCATTTAGAAAATAACTCTGCCGCTTTAAAAAGTATCAAACCTTGTCTAGGCTCTCATCTCCTATAACAGCAGTCTCATAAAATTGTCAATGAGGGCATTTGAGACTATAGCTTTCTGATGCTTCCAACTGGTAATCTCCCTCTTTCAGAACTGCTCAGGGGTAGCAGAGAAGAGCAGCCGAGTCCTACAACAGCCATTACCATCTTTTTATAAGCTCTTCTTCCCTCTAGGTACCCATCCAGCTCATCTACGTGCAGATGCTTAATCATATCTACGCAGACTCACCCATACACATCCATAGGACATAAGCTTAGGAGTCTTTTGCCTTAAAACCAGCACACTCTGGCGATCTGGAGTTACTTTGAGAAACACAAGTAAAATAAAGCTTTCTATGCCATAGGATCCATTGGCAACTCACTGGTCGATTAAGCGTACTAATGTTATGCCGACTAGAGTTGCTGTAATTTCCAGTGCCCAACACGCCTGACTTCCTCTAGAGCTACTCTTTCACTTCTCCAAAGTTTTTCAGCTACTCACTCTTACACCCTATGGCCTCGCTCAACTGAACGATTTGCCTGGGTGTCCCCTCATCCCAGAATTGGATGAGAAAGACTAGGGAAATCAGAAGGCTTGGGCAAACGCAGTGCTAAGATTAGTGCATATCAATATCTCAATAACAGCCTGTGGCTACCAGCTGGGCTGTCAAGCAGGAGCACAGAGACAGAAGATACATCCTCACGAAAGGACCGAAATCTGTCCACAGAGGTTGGGGAGGCTCTGTTGGGATAAGAGCAGCTAGTTTAGGACCAGAACTTCCCCTTTCTCTGTGACAACCCCCTTTACCATAGCTAGTTTCATCCTTTCCAGATTCTTGAAGCATTTTTTTTTCATATCTTTATTATGGCACCTACCATTGCAATATGCTTTATATTTACAGGATTATTTTCTCATTAGACTGTGAGCCCCCCCCAAGCAAGGGTATTTTATTTCTGCCACATGCTAGGCGTTCATTAAACGTTTGTCAAATAAACTGAGGGTAGAATAATGCCTATATAACCAAGTCATTCATGATTTAAAATAATTCCTCAGCTTAAAAGTGAATGGTAGGTTTTGTTTTATTTTAGATACATGCATCCTTTGGTTATGCCACCTTTGTTTGTATTATCCCTTAATGCAGAATACTAAAATGAACTTTATTTCTTTGGGTTCTTCCATTTAGAAATTTTTCATTCTCTTCACAAAATAAATGTAACCTTTAAGAATTGTCATAAAAAAGATAAATAGAAAATCAAAGAACAGATAGATCCAAAAACACTTGTTTATTTTTAAATTGCTCCATTTTTTCATACTAGGACCATTTTGAAATATAACTGGTACATGCCCACCCCCTAGTGGGAAATCTATTCCTCAATACAAATTTGACAAAGAGGAAACTTCCTCAGAGAGCTTCTGTCAGGGAACAAATTCAACAGTGTCAGCTTTCATGGCCTGAACCTGAAGGACTAATTAAAAGAAAAATGGGGGCACCTGGGTGGCTCAATTAGTTTAGTGCCCACTCTTGCTTTTGTCTCAGGTCATAATCTTGCAGTTGGTAAGACTGAGCCCCACATCAGGCTCTGTGCTGACAGCATGGAGCCTGCTTGGCATTCTCTCTCTCCCTCTCTCTCTACCCCTCCCCAGCTCGTGCTCTCTCTCTCTCTCTCTCCCCGAAAATAAACACTGAAAAATTTACAAAAGAAGAAAAATGAAGTTTTTCAATCTAAAGAAATGTAAAGAAAAACCCATAAAAGCATTATTGAGTCAACATTTATTAAGTGTTTAATCCAACTTGTAGTACTATATGAAAAGCCTCACAATATAGGTCTGAACTGAAGATGTGGAGAAAAGAGGCACTGGTTCTGACTGGGAAAACCAAAGAATTCACAGGGACAACATTGCAGTTCAAGTATGAATTTCATCAGTAGACTGGAGGAAAGGCGACAGGGTTCCATAAATATGTGGAACATTTTTCTAATAAATATGTTTAGGTTCTAATATGTTTAAATTTAGATTTAAGATAACTAACTGAATATCAGTACTTCCAATATGCACGTAATATTTTTAAGTAAAGGCTAAATATATATACTTATTCAACACATATTAGATTTTATATATAAAATGATGATATATATATATGTATGTATATAAGGGCATGTTTGGTAATATGTATATATGTGAGTCACCATAAATGTGACTGCTGTGAATGCAGAGTTATAGGGCCACCTGGGTGGCTCAGTTGGTTAAGCATCCAACTTGAGCTCAGGTCATGTTCTCGTGGTTTGTGGGTTCTAGCCCCACGTTGGGCTCTATGCTGATTGCTTAGAGCCTGGAGTCTGCTTTGGATTCTGTGTCTCCCTCTTCCTCTGCCTCTCTCCCACTCATTCTCTCTCTCTCCCTCTCTCAAAAGCAAATAAACATTAAAAAAAATTTTTTTAAATGCAGAGTGATACAGCTGTGCTGCACTGTCAACCCAAATAACAAAAACAGTGTTACTGCAATGACATGATTTTCTGAGAGGAGGAACAGCTCTTACAGTTCTCTTGCAGTTCCAACAACTCGTAATTCCAAGCAAAGTAAAGTACAGTCTTCCCTCTGTTTACTCAATAGTTACATTCCTGGAAACTTCTGTGCATATAAAAATTGTGAAAAAATTGCTGTGCACTTATATATAACCTGTTTAGATTCTAGATGGGAAAAAAAAGTGCTAAACAAGCTTTACCCGTGCCAGACAAGGAACAAGTGTTCATTGTATGAGACTTTCTCGTACACTGCAGGGTAGTTAGCATCCCTGGACCTTTCCTGCTAAAGCTGGTATCAACCATCCCATTTCTCAATTACTGTGACAATAATACATCTAAAAAAATAAGCACACAAGTTTTCAAGTGACCCCCCAGGTTTGGCTAGGAGACGGAAGAGAAGACATCAACATTTATGGAACATTGATTTCAAGAAGGGCTCATCAAATCTTTTCTGTAAAATATCACATATATATATATAGGCAGTTACATAGGTCCTTAAAGAGCAAAACTTCCTTGTGTAATTTTTATTCCTACTAATGATATTAATTGAAAAGAGTAAGTTCAGCAGTATTATCATAAAGTTGAAATGTTTAAGTCAGAGTGCTTTTTTTGGATCATAGTCTTGATGCTACAGCATGAGGTTAAACCATAATTTTCATATCAGGAAACCAGTTTCTATGCAGAAAATGACCTAGATTATTCCCAGCCAGATGAGTTTTCCAAAGATACAATTTTGCTACATACGAACAAATCAGTTTACATGCTTTTTATTATTTTTAAGAATTATTTATGTATTTTGAGAAGGGGGAGGGCAGAGAGAGAAAAGGAGAGAGAGAATCCCAAACAGGCCACACACTAACAGCATGGAGCCCAATGTGGGGCTTGATCTCATGAACCATCAGAACATGACCTGAACCAAAATCAAGAGTCAGATGCTTAACTGACTGAGCCACCCAGATGCCCCAGTTTATATGATTTAAATTTTTTTAAAGTATTTATTTACTTTTGAGAGAGAGAGAGACAGACAGAGTGTAAGCAGGGGAGAGGCAGAGAGAGAGGGAGACACCGAATCCAAAGCAGGCTCCAGGCTCTGAGCTGTCAGCACAGAGGCCGATGTGGAGCCCCAACTCACAAACTTCGAGATCACGACCTGAGCCGAAGTGGGACACTTAACTGACTGAGTCACGCAGGTGCCCCATATGGTTTTTATAAAAGGAGGTGGGAAGTGGGGGTGGGGATAGGAAATCAGAATATTTAAAGGAGATAGAACTAAATCTGGTCCAGTCTTCACTGATGATCCAAAGTAGAGATATTTTCCTTGATAGCATTAGTCAGTAGATCTCTTTCTGCAATTCAAGATTTTCTCAGCATCCACTACATCCATTTACAGCTATTTGGAGCGTGAACTGTGTGTGGGCCATGGTTAACTACCATGGCTATTTTCTGTACAGTATTTAAGTTTAGAGCTCAAAATGGTTTCTAATCAATGGTACAATAAATTGGCTAAAATTCTATGTCTTGAGAAAATCCTGTGACATTGTGCTTATGTTTCATAAGTCTGATGTTAAAAATGACCCCTGTAGGAATCCCATCTGTAGTCATGGTTACCAATTCTGACAAATCTACTTTAAAATTCTCAAAATTCTTCTCCAAACACAAAAATAAGCCACTTCCTAATGATGTGCCTTTTTTGGGGCACCATTTCCAGAAGATACTTAGTCATATTGAAATTTTCAACAACACAAATAGCTTTTATATGTCTACTTGATTATCAACTGCAACAGAAAATGCCCCAAATAAGCTGATTTAAAAAAAATTTTTTAATGTTTATTTATTTTTGAGAAAGAGAGAGAACAAGAGGAGAGGGGCAGAGAGAGAGGGAAACACAGACTCCAAAGCAGGCTCCAGGCTCTGAGCCCAAGGCAGGGCTTGAACTCACAAACCATAAGATCATGACCTGAGCTGAAGTCAGACGCTTAACCAACTGAGCCAACCAGGACCCTCTCCCTCCCTGCGAAGAACTTGGTTTTTAAATGTAATTTATCCTGCAAGTTCCAAGCTGTATTTCCAACACACTGAGCAATAATATTTGTAGTTACTATGTTTGCAAATGCTAATTTCTGTTTAGGACCTGTTCTTTTGATTTCAATAAATATTCTTTGTAAACTTGCCTTTGGTTAAAAAGTTATTGCCAGCGCAATTTTTGTTTTCATTTAATATGCAACAATTTCCAGGCAGCATCACTGTGATGGTTAATTTTATCTGTCAACTTGGCTGGGCCGCAGGATATTTGGGCAAACATTATTCTGGGTGTGTATGAAGTTTTTTGTTTTTGTTTTTCTGAGTGAGATTAGCATTTGAATCAGTTGGCTGAGTGAAGCGGAATTAACCTTCCTAACATAGAGGTGCTTCATCCTCTACTGCAGGCCTGAATAGAATGAAAGGTCTGATCCTTCTTCAAATTAGGGAGGATTCCTCCTGTCTGACTGTCTTCAAGCTGGGACAATATTTTTGGGTTTTTGTTTGTTTGTGTTCTGTCATTGGACTCAAGCTAAAGTATCAGCTCTTTCTTGGCCTTGAGCCTGCCAGCCTTCAGACTGAACGACATCATCAACTCTCCTGTTCCCAGCTTGCCACCCTCAGATTTGGGGACTTGTCAGCATTCTTAACCCCACAAGCCAATTCCTCATGTGATACAAGCACACACACACTTTATGAGTTCTCTTTCTTTGGAGAACCCTGACTAATACAAATACTAATACATTAAGTTTATCATTACACATATTTTCCAAATACCAGTTCTTCTTTCACTTTCTTTCCTAATGTCTTCTTAAGTTGTATTTTTTTTTTTGTCACAGGCATACTTTGCGTCTTAAAGACATAAGAATATTCTTTATTTTCACAATGCTACTATTTATAATATACCAGCTTTCTCCATCTGGCTTTCATTTCCAAACTTTTGATAGAAATATAGATATAAAAATTTTTTCTCTTTTATTTTCCTTGCATGTTAAAAAAATAAATAAATAAACTAACATTGCAAACAGAGATAGACTACCCCAGCTCAGAAGATGGACAAATTCTGAAGATATCAGATCAGTAATGGGAGTCTCTGGGGGAAGAGAAGAAGATGAGAGGGAATTATTGATACAGGCTTCCTGGATGGGTGATGTCTTATGGAATTCCATTTGAGTTCTAGGTTTAGTGATTACCTCCTCTAGTATGCTTTATCAGGATTTCTGGGAAAAATTGGGCAGAGATTGCTCACTGCCCAGACTTACCAGTCATGTGGTGAATGGGGGCACATACAAGTCTACCTAGAGGAAGGACAGCTTTTTTTTTTTCTTTTTTTTTAAATCTGCACAGGAGTTCCTGAAAATGCTCCATCATTGGGAACAAGAGAAGGGCTTCTTTTTGGGTTGCTGGTGTAGCAGACCAGCACACTAGATGCACAGTTCAGTGAATTTCTGGCCATGTATTTAGACAACCGAATACATCCGACAGCTACAGTTGTGATGATGTGGGTATGAAGGAGAATGAGAGGCTCTTGGGTTCATTGATTAAATCTGCACATTTTGGCACTGCCTACTTTGTGCCAGTTCTGGATATATCCCGGACCTCTGCATCTTGTTACTTCTCAATTCCATGCATCAAAATCTAAATCAAACATTCCTTTCTCCAGGAAGACGTCCTTTATCTCCTCCAAATCTCCCAAACTCCCCCTCGCCCTGCCAGATGCTCCTGACACACCTGGACGAATCGTGTTATAATACTGTTTTCTGGCCCTGCTCCCCACCTCAGGCCCTAAGCTTTAGAGGACAGGGGCCCAGTGGAGTGTTTCTTGGCTCACTCAGGAAAGAGGAACAAATGAAAAGAGGATAAAGCCAAAGACTAGTGAACACACACTGATTTTTAGGGACCAGCTCGAGAAAGACAGGTCTTTGGAGAGACTGAGAAGAGCTCAAAAGTTGCTTTGGATGTCAAAATGCACCTTCTTTCTAAACTCCCCAAAGAAGAGGAAATGACTCCAGAGCCATCCATCTTAAGATATAATAGGAATAACAATATCTCCTTCATTGGCTGATTATGAGTATTAATCAGATAATGGATACAAAGTGGAAATGGATACAAAGTGGATAAGTCAGATAATGGACACAAAGTACATAGAGTAATTACCCAGTACTATTATTTTCCAGGCAGAAATTTTCAGGGTCTCCTTCAAATTCTAGATCCTTGCTGCCTCAGCTTCCCCTGCAGGTCTGACCCTTTTTCCCTATTCTTCTCCCCTACCTTTGCCTCTTCCCACTCCTCCTGCTCCTCTTCCACCCCCTTCCTCCCCTCCCCTCTCCCTCCCTACTCCCTCTTTCCTCTCCCCTCCAGCTCACCTTTCTCTTTTTCCTTCCCCTTCTCTTCTCTCCCCCCTTCCCACCATTGAACTCTCCCCATTGCTTGCTCTGCCCAGCTGACTACACAAAGTGAAAATGAAACCAAACCGCCTGGATCTACTACATTTAGCCTACTACACGTAGGTTAGTCCATTACCTGAGCCATAGATTTCTTAGACGTAAAATGCAGATGTTGTTAAAGACACAAACAAACAAGCAACAAGTATTTAATTCACATTTGCTTTGAAAATGGAATAAGATAGATAAGTAAGACTTACCAAATTGGCTGGCCAAATTAGCTAGCCCTCCACAAAGTGTTCAGTGATTCTTATCTATTCATTTTCTTTCTCTCCCTTTCTGTTCCTCTTCACCTAGGCCCAGGGTGAAGATGAGAAAAGTCTAAATGGTATAGTTCACAACAAGAGCACCATGACTCAAAGAAAGAAGCCCTCTTTAGCCTGATGCTGGCATCAAAGAATCTTATTCACCCTCACTGCACATTGGTCATATTTCTGACCAATCTAGATTTTGTGGTCATAGGTAGAGATGCCTGTATGATCTTGCAAAATTCTAGATTTTCTGATGAAAAACAGAGTTTGTATGACCTTGTTCTATTTGCAGAAGTAAAAAAAAATTCTTCTGTTCTTGGGAAATATCAAGTATTGAAAAAAGCAAAATACATCTTTATAAAATTTAAACAAAAAGAGAATTGCATGTTACTACACGGAACAGATTCCTCTTTAAATTCCCTTCTGAAATCAGGAAAGAAATCATGTAAAAGAGGCCTAATCAAGGTGTGGTCCGAAAACTATGCCCTGTTTTAAGTACAGAAATCGAAAATGTTTAGAAATGTTTACAGCACTTTGGTACTGTCTGGATATCCAAGCCCTCAATCAGTGGTCTCTTCTTATTCAGTCGGGTATAGAGCAGTTCGGTTGTTGTCAAATTAGTTTTATGAGGCCAGAGCTCCTCACCGTCACCACTTACTGGTCCTCAAAGAATTGGGAGGTGGGGTAAGGTACCGTAGGGTGAGGTGGAAGAGAGACTGGCCTTTCCGCCCAGTTTTGAGAAGCACCGATATAAACTATAGTTCCACAATTTACGTTGTCTGACCATTGGTTTATCAGTCTTTAAGAGTTCATTTATACGAGGTCCAAAAATGTGGAAACATCAATTGTGTGGGATATACACCACCTTGTACTCTTCTCAGATGGAAAACCGTAGGTTTTAATCTTGCACCTCCCCTGTCGAACGTGCCTGGCTAAACCACTGCTGGAGCTCACCGCTCGTCCTAGAGAGAGCCCTGCCATCTCGTGGCTGCAGACGTCGAGCGCAAGACCAAGCCGCGCGCTGGGCACCACCCGGTCTGATTGGCAAAACGACGCTTTCTCCGAGGTCTTCTGGTCAGTTCTCCCTCCTCTGGGTGAATCCATTTTAAACAAGGGAACAGACTTTAGGAGAAGGAGGTAAAAGGGTTTCTCATGACTGTTTCAAAAGCGCTTCCAGGGGCGCCTGGGTGGCTTAGTCGGTTAAGCGTCCGACTTTCGCTTAGGTCATGATCTCGCGGTTCGTGGGTTCGAGCCCCGCGTCGGGCTCTGTGCAGACAGCTAGCTCAGAGCCTGGAGCCTGTTTCAGAGTCTGTGACTCCCTCTCTCTCTGACCCTCCCCTGCTCACGCTGTCTTTCTCTCTCTCTCCCAGAAATAAATAAATATTAAAAAAAAATTGCTTCCAGCTCTTGGCAAAAGTCTCTGGTTCGTCGCAGGCGCTCAATAAATACTGTAAGCGTGCGTTTCGAATGAATCACTTTCTACAGTATTTTCTAGGAGGAATGGTGGGAGTTGTGAAGCCCTCCGGGGGAAACCAAGCGTTCTCATTCAGAAGAAGGCAAAGAAGGTTTGGAGTGAGGCCGCTGATTTGCGCACACTAACTTTTGCTGGTACTAGATGGCGAGGCGAGTGCCTTATAACCTTAAAGTGAATACTTAGGAAGAGGGAGGGGCGGACTGCGCAGGTCAACTACAATTCCCAGAATGCCCGGGGGCGGGCCCCCGCGGCTGCGCAAACGGGCGCGCGGCCCTCATGTGACTTCAGCATGGCGGTGTTCGCGGATTTGGACCTAAGAGCGGGTTCCGACTTGAAGGCGCTGCGTGGGCTGGTGGAGAACGCCGCTCACCGTGAGTCTCCCAGGCGCGGCCCGCGGTGCCTGCCCGGGCTTGCTGTCCCCACACCATCGGGCCACATTCGAGAGGGACCCGGGGGCCTGTCCTCGTCCAGGTCTCTTGGGATCTCTGGGATGTCCCTGGAAGCTGGTGCCCCCGCGGTGTTGCTCTGATGCCGGGCGCGGGAAACTTGAGAGCTGCTACCTAGTCCAGCTCCTTTCCCCCTGCGTGTTGAGGAAACTGCGGCTCTGAGAGGATGGGAGATTTGTATAGAGCCCCGTGGCTGATGGATGGCAAAAGCCAGGGCTGCCGAGTGTATAAATATGCTTCACCAGTGCTTTTAGTGTCACCACCACCACCCCCTTCCTGCCTCAAGGCAGTAGCACAGCAATTTGGGAAACAGGTGCTCAGGAAATGCTGTGGAGATTCAGAGAAGGGGGCTGGGACGTGAGGGTGACCTTGTTGGAATATTGTTATTAAAAATAAGGAGAGGAGGGTGGGGCGAAGGATGTATTAGGCGACTGGGAGGGAAGCAGCACGGCCAGGATGCTAGAATGTTACTCATATTTGAATCCAAGGGAGCAGAAGCCCTGAAAGATAAGACCCTGTTTTAATTATTGGAGTTAATCGTCACTGCTGCCTTCTTCCTTCCACTGTAAAGTATGAGGATAGACAGGTTTAAAAATAAAGAGGTTCTGTAAAGCCTATCAAATAATGAATGCTCAATAGCTATTTGAGAGGGGAAGGAAGGAAATTGGACAAACTGATGAGAGGGAGAACCACTCTTTTGGCATTAGTAAGCATTGTCTTTTAATATTAGTATCCTGTCATCCCCATTGGTATTTAAATAACTTGAAGATAGGAGTCATGATTTAGACATATTTTTGGTTGTCTGAATGTGGATAACAGTGCCACATTGAGACTGATAAAGTAAGGCCCTGGCCTCAGAGAGTTCCCAATCTATTGATGGTGGGCAGCTGGAAAGGGGAAGTGAGCAGTGGTGTGAGGGAGTAATTATTCTGTTTCTCCTTAGAAAAAGGGCCTCTGCATGAAGTAGAAGGGTAAAAAGCAAAGAAATGAGCGAGACAAAAAGCTATCACTTTATACATCACAGAGGTCAAACAGAGCCCTGCCTCTGTGCCTGTACCTGCTCTAAAACATCTCTGCTTATTATCTTAATTCTCATGACAGCCGTGTAAGATAAGTTCTGTTGTTAACAGCATTTGATAGTTAAAGACCCTGAAACTTGAGGTTGGATAACTTGTAAGTGGTAGTGCTTAGATTTGAAAGCAGGCAGTCTGACACCAGAGCCCATATGGGAGACCACTGTCCCTCTTGACCCCTAATCTTGACCTGAGTCAGGCTGAGCCTATGTGTACAGGAAAGAGGTTGTTACCTTTAACACGAATGTTCAGTTTTTTTTTTCCAGTGGGCTATTCAGTTGTTGCCATCAATCATGTTGTTGAATTTAAGGAAAAGAAACAGGTAAAGAATATTTTCTAAAGTTAATAATAACCAGCTTTTGCAATTGTTTTTGTTTATATTGGTAATATAGAAGCTACAGATGAGCAGATTTCTTAAATGCAAGCTCTTTTGCACTATCTTATTTTATATGTTAACAGTGGGAGAGTTGCAAAGTTTTCTTTCAAGTACAAGGGCATGGTAGAAGGATTCTGAAAGTTGAGTGGATGTCAATTAAGTAACTTGCAATGATTTTTAAAAATATATTGTTACTGACTAAATGGCAATTGTGGTATTTAGCCCTTTTTATTTTACTGGCTTGGACTCATTGCTAATTGATTTCCTTCTTAAACATGCTAGTAAATTTGTATATTTCCCTTTAGACCAGCAGCTGTACCTTATAGATTATTCCAGCCTAAAAACTATTTTTCATCCCTTTTATCCATTGATGTTCTCAGCTGCTTCTCTGCTCATCTGCTTTCTTCCTTTAAAAACAAAAACGAAAACGAAAACTTATTTAGTGTTTCTGGATGCCAGAAATTAACTTTTCTGAAAACCCCTTGTAAGCTTTCCATTGTGCTTCATTCCATTCACATGTAAAATCTAGGGTGACTGTTTATTGTTTGTTGTAGGAAATTGAAAAACCAGTAGCTGTGTCTGAACTCTTTACAACTTTGCCAGTTGTACAGGTGGGTATTTTGTTGTTTAAGAAGTATAATACCTGTTCAGACATGCCCAGTTTTACGTAGGGTTCTCTAACCTGCTTTGCTCCTTCCTTTACCTGTCTTTCTTTTCCATCAAGACTCAGCCCTTCCGTGAAGGATTGTCTTACTATCAAGTCAGTATTCCTTTATGATCTTCTTTCCTGAAGTCCTATAACCTTTAAAGAATCCCATTGTGTAGTTTAACATATATCTTTATTTCACTAATTATATTATAAATTCCTTGAGAAGAAAGACTAGGTTTTACTGATCGTCCCTATCCTTTATTGGTAGTGCCTTTTAATGACCACTTTCCACTGGTAAAGAAGAAAATCATTCATTTGTATTTTGAGCTTTTTTTTTTTTTGATAGAATGTTTTTGATTATAGGGAAAATCAAGACCGATTAAAGTTTTAACTAGACTGACAATTATCGTTTCGGATCCATCTCACTGCAATGTTTTGGTAAGCTAATTCTTCTTCTTTTTGGCCCTGTAAGTTGTATTGGTTGATGTTGAAAAGTGTTGGAACCCGGTCTTCACCTCACCCCCTCTGACATAGCCTGCCCTCCAGCGTGACACATGCCTGTTCCCCCTGTCCTCAGAATTCACAGAGCACAGCAGTCTCTTCTACTCTTGGCACATAACTAAAGGATCCTTGGACAACTGTTGTTCATTGAATTTATATAAACCAGACATAAGGTGGGTGCTAGGGATATTGCTGTGAATAATATAGACACAGTTGTTGAACTTAGGAAGTTTATAGTTTAATTGGCAAGACAGGCATTAAACAAATAATTAAAAACGTGAGAGATGTTTTAAAAAGGTGGAGGCAATAAATAGAGGATGCTCTGGGAGCGTGTAACAGGGGAGCCAACCTGAGGAAGTTGATATTCCAACTGGGGCCAGAAGACTCAGTAAGTGTTACATAGTGCTGAGCAGAAGAGAGAGTGTCCCCACAGCAGGATGTGCAGGTCCTGGATCCAAGGAGAACATGGTGTGTTCTTGGAAATGAAACAACACCGGTAGGGCTGAGCCTAGTGAGCTGGTTAACCTGAGATGAGGTTAGGGAGGTAGGTGTGGGGGAGCAGATGGAAGCCCTTGAAAGTTTTAAGTGAGGGAGTAGAATTTTGATGTTTTGCATTATAGGGAATGGATCAGAGGGGTTGAGGGGATTTGAGAGGCGCAGTGAGGGGGACAGGGGTTGACAGGATTTGGTGATTGACTGGACAGAGTGATGGGGTGGGGGGTGATTGACAGGATTTGATGGTTGATTGGATATAGAATAATGATCCCCAGGCATGGCCTAAGCACCCTTCTAGGTAGATGGTGGTACCCTTTCCTGAGAAGGGACATAGAAGGAGGAGCAGGTGTGAGGGCATCATATTTGGGACATTATTGTGAGGATTCCAGTAGAGCTGGTCGAATGCGCAGTTGGAAAAAGGTGTGTAGCCTTCGGAAGAGTGGCCTGATTAAAGATACTTATTTGGAAGTGGTCGCCCTATAGAGAACAAATGAAGTGATGGCCATGGATGAGAACCCCTGGTCCAAGTGCGATGTATCTAAAGAGAAGTTCTGGGGCACCTGGGTGGCTCAGTTGGTTAAGTGTGCAACTTTGACTCAGGTCATGATCTCATAGTTCGTGAGTTCAAGCCCTGCATCGGGCTCTGTGCTGACAGCTCAGAGCCTGGAGCCTGCTTGATTCTGTGTCTCCCTCTCTTTCTCTGCCCCTCCCTCACCCATGCTCTGTCTCTCTCAAGAATAAATAAACATTTAAAAAATTTAAAAAAAAAATAAAGAGAAATTCTAGGGCAGAGTCCTGAGGAACTTCAGCATTTAGTGGTGGAGCAGAGGAGGAGGAGCTAGGATTGGAGACTGAGGAGGGACTGTGAGAAATAGGAAGACGTGAGAAAAGTGAGAAGGGAAAGTGAGGACTGGTCAGCAGCATCCGCGGGCCCCCGCAGTCCAGCAGGAGAAAAGCTAAAGCATGTCTTGGATTTATTGGAGGGGAAGTTATTGGTTGCCTTGGCAAAAACCATCTCCATGGAAATGGTAGGGGAGTGAGGAAGTGCAGATGGCCTGTGATGCTGACTTTGCTTGAGAAACTGACTCTGCGGGGGAGCGGAAGGCGCAGGGAAGTCTGGAGAGAACCTGCTGTCTGGGTTAGGTGGGAGAGGGGAGCATGCCTGCCAATGGGAAGGATCTCATGAAGGAGAAAAAGCAAGATCTCTGAGAAAGTGAGTTTTATTGTGAGCCGGAATGGACTCCTTTGCCATAGAACAGGAGTTCTCAAGGAAAGGCTGGCCTCCTTTATAATAATTAGCATTGCTAATGAAATTATGGAAAGCTAAATTTGGGGATTTTATACAGCTGCACGGCAGGGTCCTGGTTTTTGAGGCCCAGGTAGGCATAAAGGAGCTGACTTTTGATGGGTCACAAACATGTTCATTTTCTCTTATTACCCTGAACATCCTGGTGGCCCCTTTTTGTCCCCTTTCCAATTGGGAGAGGCCAAGCAGAGGGCAAAGAATTTAGATCCAGACTTTCCTACAACCAGGAGCTGCCCTGTGTTGGCATGGGTGTGCCCAGCAGCCCTTCCCACCTGCTTCAGCTTCTCTTCAACCCTCCCCTCTCCTCCTCTGATTTTTAGAATGCCTTTTCTTTTTACAAACTAAGAAGTAAGCATTGTAAAGGTGCAAACAGGCAAAGAAAAAATATCACATATTATCCCCTCATTCAGAGACTGTGTTTGAATATACATTTGACCCTTGAATAGCACTGAGGTTGGGGGCACCAAGACCCCACCCCTACCCCACACAGTTAAAAATCCATGTATGACTTTTGACTAATAACACAAACAGTCGATTAACACACATTTTTGTATGCTATATGTATCACATGCCATATTCTTACAGTAAAGTAAGCTAGAGGAAAGGAAACGTTATCAAGAAAATCACAAGAAAGAGGAAATACCTTGATAAGACCGTAGTCTATTTATTGAAAAAAAATCCATGTGTAAGTGGACCTTGTGCAGTGCACACCTGTCCTGTGTTCAGGGGTCAGCTGCGTAGATTTCCAGCCTTTTCATGTACCTACACACACAGCTTAAGTTGGGGATTTTCGTTTCTGAGCAATAACTCTTTAACTGATATATTCCTCTCCTTCTGTCCTAGGACCATCAGGTGTTTTCTTGTGCATCTAGCATTTCAATTTCTGTTTAAGAGCATTCTCATTGTGAACCTAATGATATCACGCTTAGCATGTGTGTTTCTTGTGTCACAAAAAAGTGGTGCGTTCATTCGGGAGCAGAGGTACACCTGAAATGGTTTTGTATCCCCAGGGCCCTGCACACAATAGATGCTCACTGTCTGGCAGGCTCCTCCACTCCCTCGTAGGAGCAAGAGCTATCCAGTTTGATTCTTCTGTCTCTAGCACAGTTGGTAGGAAGGATAAGGATGGGTGGGATCTGAAATCTCATGTGTTTAGGCAGTCGTTTCTGTCAACATACAAAACAAAACAGAAATGGCACATAAGAAGTATCACGTGATTGAAATGTAAGTACAGCTAGGCCTCGAGTCAAAATTCCGTGTGTGTGCTCTTCGTTACTGTACAGTAACATTCTTTTTGTATCACCAGAGAGCAACGTCTTCAAGAGTCCGGCTGTATGATATCGTGGCAGTTTTTCCAAAGACAGAAAAACTTTTTCATGTAAGTAACAGAGAGTGAAAGAAAATAGGATTTGTTATTTTATGTACGAAGTCCGATGTTATGCTTTTGCAGGTGACCTGTTTCACTCCATCTGGAAACTTAAGGTTTTTCATTTATACTTGGAATTCTGGAATTTCACGAGAGGCTGCTTAGGTGGCATGTGGTTTTTTGTTTTGTCTTACTCATCTTGCTGGATACTTGATGGGCTCAGGTTGAAAAGGTCCCTCAGGCTTTTTTTCTGTTTCTTTTTCTCTGCTTCATTCACTTATCCATTCATCCATTTGAAACTGCTCTTAGGTAAATATTGGTCCGTCTCTTTCTAGCTCAGAAATCACTTCAGTTTCTGCCCTCCATACTGTTCACTGCTGCCGGTGAGGGAAGTAGGTGTGAAGTTCTACTATGGCATAAAAGAGCTCATCTCTGTGTTAGCTTTCTCCTTTGCATGTTCCGAGGTGTGGTCCGTATGCCAGCACGATTAGTCAGCCTTTAGTCTTCGAAATCCTTCAGAATCAACCATCTGCTCCTACTCTTCCCCTTCGTGTTCTGAGAGCCTTTATGAATTTAATTCCTTTTGTACTTTTAAAATTGCCATTTCTGTGACTTTTCAGGAGGGAAGGTTGTTAAACATGCATGGTCATTTTGTCAAATTGAGACCAAATACATTGAGTATTTTATTTTATTTTGTTTTATTTTTTTCACACTGGGCATTTTAAGTGATTACAGGAAAGAAAAAAAATCAACTGTAATATTTTTTTTCAGGAATATGTTTTACTGTGTGTAATATGTATAGCTATGTTCAGAAAGTTCTGAATGTTGTCTTCATCTGGATTCGAGAAAATAGCCATCAACCAAACCTATATCCACCAAATGGATATTGTAGGGAAAAAGAATGTACTGGTCTTTGACGTTTTAATTTTACATAGTTAATTTTTAAGCAAAATCTGTTTTAAAATTATAGAAGCTTTCCCTAAGTTTATCCAGTAGATGGAGCTGTTGACTAGGGAGGCTGATGTGTGATTGCATTCAGTTTTTAAGATAAGTTATCGGTTCTTAATTACTCATATTCACACAAAATGAATTAGCACAAATGAATGAAATAGCACAAATGATCTATGAATGCCTTTTTAAAAATTTGGTGACTCCCTTCATAAAATGCTCAATTACAGTAATTCTCAAGAATTTTGTTTCAGAAAAAGATGAGTTGGATCAAGTGGTTCTGTTTCCAGAGGTCCTGTGGAACTTTTAAAAATCAGACGAGGTCAGATCTCCCACTACTGGGGGTTCTGATCTAGTAGGTCTGGGGTTTTGAGTGTTCTTTTTTTCGGGTTCCGCAGAAGACTCATTCCCTAAGGAGGAAGCATGGGTGCCTCGAGTTTCATTAAATAGCAACTTAGTTTTGTTATTAAGTAACAGCAACTTAGTTATAATGTAGACTGAACGTTGGCTTTGTACCTCATTTTTTTTGTCCATTTGTTTGAGTTGATTCTGGAGCACACACGATTTTCATTTCCATAGTCATTTACTGGCGATTGGAGAGACAAAACACTTAAGAAAGACATACATTTATATATCCTTCCAAAACCTTCTATGTATTTATTATCTTTAACACAACAATCCTGGGAGTAAACTGGACAGATATATTTTATTATCCTCATTTTTTAGAACAGAAAGTTGAGATTTTAGGCTAAGTGATTTGCTGTAAATCTCAGGTAGTATGTAGTAGAGCCAGGACTTAGGGTTTTAGAGTACATTAAAATTTTATGTAGCCTTTTTATCCTACTACAGTTGATCCTTGAACAACATGGACTTGAACTGCACAGGTCCACTTTATGCAGTTTTTTAAATAAATACAGTGCAGTACTGTAAATGTATTTTCCTTATGATTTTCTTAACTTTGTTTTTGTCTAGCTTACTTTGTCATGAGAATAGTGTATCTAATACATAAAACATACGAACCTGTTAACTGGCTCTTGATGTTATCAGTAAGGCTTCTGGTCAGTAGTAGACTATTCGTAGTTAAGTTTTTGGAGAATCAAAAGTGGGAGGTTGACACCCCTAACCCTCACGTTTAAGGATCAGCTATCCTTGTTCTTCTCAGATTATTCAAAAGGGTGACTTCAAAGGCATGAACACATGCTTTATATTGTGAATAAAACTGTCAGAAGCACTCTGGGAGATGGATTAAAGCTATAAATAACATACAGGGTATTTGGAATTGACTCTACAGATATACTCAACAAGTGACATTGTGATGGGTTTTGAAATTGGAACATCTTCCTCTTCTCTGTCCAGATCTTACCCATTCATTAAGATACGGTTGAAGTTAGCATTCTCCCTGTTTTCCACAGAAAATCAATTTTGAAAAGACATTTTCTTTATTTAATCATAAAACAAGTATATATCATGGTCTGGAGTTGGGTCAGATGCAAGCACTTTGTTGCTTAACAGGTTGTATTCTATAAGTGATTTTATTTGTTTGGCTTTTAAGTTGATTAGAATTTAAACAAGCATCGTTGTAGATGTAATACTCTAAAACTAAGGTCTCTGAAATGAGTCATAAAAGCAAACACACGCACATATGTTAACAATTAGTAGTTTAAAACCTAACCACCTTAAATAGCATTGTTTCCATGGGAAATAACATGTGATTTTCCATTCTGAGTGTCTGGAAGATGTCTCATGGATAAACCCTCCCTCTCCATAGTTACCCCAGGGATAAGGCAGAGATGAAAGATTGTAAGGGGAGTCCATTAACCAAGGCTTCGTGGGATGGGAGATGGCAGTGGAATTTGGCAGACAGTGTTCTATAGAAGCTTCAGGAACTTTTGAGTTAATTATTCCCATTTGAGATTTAAAGTAACTGGAGGAGAGGTGAGGAGAAGTTACTTAGCGCAGTGGTCTCCAAAGTAGTCCAAAGTGATCTCCCTATCGATACTGCACCTTCATCCTCAGTACGTGTATGTTTATTTTTGTAGGAGTTGTTTGTATGTCCCATTATATCAGTATGATTTATGAAATAATGTATACACACAAAACAGATTTTAAGAGAGTAAAAAGTAAATGGAAATAGAAGTTCTGTTTTCTTCTTCCTTCCAAAATCCATGCCTTACCCTTTGAAGAGCAGTGTCGCAGACTCTGCTCTGAACACCTTGAGGAGAGGGAGTACTGTTTGAAGCAGTGCTCTCAAGCTTTAGTCTGACTCCACCAGCTTCAGAATTGACAGGGCTGGTTGTTAAAATGCAGGCTATTAGGCCCTACTTACTGAATTTATAACTGGGAGGAAGGCCTGATAATCTCCATTTTAAATAAATTCTTCAGGGGAGTTTATATACATATATGACATATATGTATATATATATGTATATAAACGTGCATGTAAGTGTGTATATACATACGTGTATATATGTATATATTTGTTTATGTATATATGTGTGTATGTATATGTGTGTGTGTGTATGTGTGTGTATACCTTCAGTTGAGAGCCACTGTTTATAGACATCTCTCTTTTCCCTGCGTAAGTCTGGCTCTCTCTTGCATGTTATTTGTCATAAAGCACCACCATGTGCTTGACACCCATGAAGGGGATCTGGGGTAGACTGAGTCCCTACCCTCCTGTTTCCCTTGTTGTATAGAATCAAAGGTAAATGTATCTATGAGTACTTGCAAACTCCTTGAATCCTTGTGGGAGTCCTTGGCCATAAAAAAGGTGAAGAACAGCTGATATGAATTCATAGGCAACTTGCCAAAACCACTATAATAAGGTTCTTAATTGCAAGTATTCCTTGACCATAATTGAATCTGATTTAATGATGTAGAAAGTATTTCATTGTAATGTGAAATTAGCGCTTATTTTATAGTTATCAAAATGTATCAGTTGAACATTTGTATTAACAGAAAAATAACAAAAGAATTCGGCCTGAGACATTTTACATTTGAGGGGTCAGAGGGAGCAAATGAACATTTATTATAATACATGTACTTACACTAACACAAGGGATATTTTTGAATTAGCTGCTGTTACATAAGAGGGGGGAAAGGAGCAATACATAAGTTAAAAAGTAGCCTAATTTAGCTTTATTGTGGGGAAGAATGCTTAACAGACTTTAAAAAAGTGAATCTGTTTCTAAATAAAAAATACTGATAATAAACTCAATACAGGGGGGTGTGCATTGAAACGTACACTTTCTTTCCTACCTAATAGTCTCTGTCCCTTGTGTCCAGAGGCAACCACAGCTAACAGCATTTGTGTATCTTAGAAATAGTTATTTATCTACTCCTTCCTTCCACTCCCTCCTTCCTTCCTTTTTAACACCATACTTCTTCCCCCGCATCTAACAGTGTATATACTTCCATAATATCAATTAGAGATTAGAATGAGGTCATTCTCTTGAAGGACTCAGCATATTCTAATGTTTACAGGGACTATAATTTAAACAATATAGAGGGATATTTAGTTGCATCTCTTATGATTGGTTTTACAGGGACTGTCCTTGTGCTCATATCCTCAAGCATCTGTAGGGCATGTGGCTATAGAATATATTTCTAGAGGGTCTCTATAGGGTGCATTCCTACAGGTGAAATTGCTGGTGTGTGTGTTTAAAATTTTACCTGTTGCTGAAATGCTTTTCAAGATCCCGTACTAATTTAAAGACCCTGTGCATGCCTGTTTATTCATTCCCTTGTTAGCAATGGATTGCTGAACTTTTTGATCTTTCCTATTCTGATAGTTTGAAAATGGTGACCAGAAGCCACACTTGTTTTATCTTCTGTTTGGAGCTTTTCATCCGTTCTTGTCACATTTTCAATGAGTCTTTTATGAGTCAGACAGCTGTAGCATTTGGGACGGGGCAGATTCCTCATGAGCCAAATGTTTCTGCCCGAACAGCATTACCTCCCAGGCTTGCTAAGTTACTGTGAGTGTCAGGCCACGCAGGCGCTGATCACTGCTTGCTTCCTAAAGCCCTGCAGTGGGGTCGGTCGGAATTCTGAAGAAAAAAGGCAAGGTGTGACATCCCTGTCATGGGTAGAAGGCCAAGCTGATCATAGGGGGGGACATTATCGTGGGCCCTTTACCCTCTTCCTTGCCCTGGCCTTCCCTCCGTCCGAGTCCCCGATGTCGGTTTGCCAGCATTGCCATCATGGCAGTCTGAGTTTGTTCATCAAGCCTACACGCACCAGCATTGTCAGCAAGGCTTATTTTTACTATGGTACAAAATAGGCAATTCTGTCTGTCACTGTAAATCGAGTAGTGGCAAGGTCAGAGCCAGGTCTGCATCTTCTAGCAGTGGTCTCGGCCTTAAACTCTTCTGTTCATAACCTTTCCCCTGCTTTATTTTGCTTCCCATTTATCCTGTTTTCCTTACCTACTTGTTTTATTTTGTATTTGGTAAGCCATTTCAAAGCCTTGGGAATAAATGCTGTGTATTGATCAGTAAGTAAGGGCAAAAATTAGAACAAAGGAAAGGGAAACTAAAAGTTGAAGAATGCATTCAGTATCATTTGATTTGTCACAGCTCTGCGTGGACCATTCGTGTAGACTGTTTCTGTTAGACTTTCAACAGGACGCATTGGGAGGGCACGTTAGTGTTCTTCCAGCTCCTCCGTAGACTGATAGGAGCCACAGGCTGGGCCAGTTCCTGGCACAGAAATAAATCTGTGGAATAAATGGGCCATGCCTGTATTCCTTTGGCCTATTTTTTTTTTCTTTTTCTTGGATTTCAGAACAACTCATTGCCTCTTTCTGGAACAATCTGAACTTACCTTCCAGAAACTGAGCCTCTCTTAGCAACCCATCCTTAGGTAGCAGACCTGGAGTTAGAGGGTGTCTAGGCTGTCTCTGGAAATGGCCCACGGACACATCACTGCTTCAGCTAGACTACAGCTACCCCGTCCAAACTAGGCATGAGGGAATGGCTAATCTCTGACGGACGGATTTCAACATAGAACCATTATGATGCCTCCAGAGTGAACCATGTCTGTCTATATTCCTTTAAATCAGGTGTGACCATATTTCTTAATGTGAACCAGTTTTTCGGCTTTACCTGTTTTTCTCCTCTTGACAGGTTGCTTGTACACATTTAGATGTGGATTTAGTCTGCATAACTGTAACAGAGAAACTACCATTTTACTTCAAAAGACCCCCTATTAATGTGGTAAGTGTCATACTTTCCATTCTGTACGTGAATCTGTAAAAACTTGCATTAACAAACTGGGAAAGGGGGAAAAGGAATTGATGTTCTTTAGAAGGAAAAAGCAAAGGCAGTTTAGAAAAGAGGATTTTGTTTTTGGAAGCTGACCAAAGGTAGAAAGGGAGCTTAAAAACTATCTAGTAAATTATTAAGATGTTTTTAAAAGGCTTTAGAAACCAAACTTTATGAAGGATATTTCTTTTTTTTTTTTTAATATTTTTTTATTTATTTCTAGGAGAGAGAGAGACAGCGTGAGCAGGGGAGGGTCAGAGAGAGAGGGAGTCACAGACTGAAACAGACTCCAGGCTCTGAGCTGGCAGTCAGCACAGAGCCCGACGCGGGGCTCGAACCCACGAACCGCGAGATCATGACCTAAGCGAAAGTCGGACGCTTAACCGACTAAGCCACCCAGGCGCCCCAATGAAGGATATTTCTTAAGAGGATAGCCATAATGACAGACACTTAGAGCCTGAACATGGAACATGAGGGGAAAGGGCAATTGAGAAAGAAGAGGTAGGGGAAAAAAATACATCGAGGGTTCCTGAGGCACCAGTGAGCTGGGACGGGTAGGAACAGAAAGAAGCAGGGTGTGGAAAGCCCAGTAGACAAAGTCCAGGCAAAATGAAAGTCTGCATGGAAGCCTGCTGGTTCGCACAGAAGCCTGGGTTACTTCTATAATCACCTGAGAGGACGGCCATGTACACAGGGAAGTGTGGGCCCTTCCCCTGCAGTAGAAGTTTTCTCATTACCTTTCTACCTAGCTTCTCCTGTTCTTCCCTGCCCTTTGTCTTCCGTCTGCCACACCTTCTTGTCCGTCTTCTCTCATCAGAAGGGCGGTAGTTCTCATGTCAGTAGCCGGCGGGTCAGCACGCTGCCGGCCATTTCTGTCCGCAGCCAGATCCTAGGGAAGGTGAGGACACTATTTTAGAATAGCAGCTTCCAGTCCTGTCTCCCAGTCTCCAGAACTACTCTTGAAGGAGAAAAAGGGTTCAACAGACCATCCAGATGACATGCCCAGTCCTGTCAGAATTGGAAAATTAAAAATTTATGCACTTTTTCAAGATCGATAACTCCCCTATTTTGTCTCTATAGAATCCCAGCTTCCTTAAGTTTTGTTTTGCTGTGGCCGCTGCCAGGGAATTGGCTCGATGCCAAGAATAGGGGGAGACAGTGAGAGGAGAACATTGATCTATGTGGTGTGCAAAAATTGAATCTGTGTGGAAAAATTTAAGTTGGCTTATGTTCTACCCCTAAAAATATGCTACTAAAAAACTTGAAAAGTACTCAGAATTTTGAAGTCATCTGTGTGAAGGGAAAACTATAAACCAGGGCTTCTTTTGATAAATACAGAGTGCTACTGAACATATAACAGTATTTATTAAGCTCAAATCATTGTTTCCCATGTTCTTACTAGTACTTACAAACAAGTAAGTAGATACTAAAAGAAAACCCCAAATCGTCACATTTTAGAGTTGGAGATCTATGTTGTTGAGCAGCTCGCTTATGAAATATGATAAAATGCAGGCCGGCAAGGAGACGCTGTGCAGCTCTTTAGTCAAGGGTTGGGACTGGTCTGGTCGATACCCTGTCACAGGAGTCTCTGATAGGCCCCAGCTACCTGTGGTAGAAGGCACGACCTAAAACAACTCCCAAGGTGATGGCAGTCTCGTTGGCCTCACCAGAGGTATTGTTCCTCTCCAGAGGTAGCAGTCTCTCTAGAAGTTTGCCAAGGCTTTATACCAGCTTCAACCCACCAGTCCAGTTTCTATGTGAATGGCACCCACTAGAGTTAGGCGATGCAGCCACTAGCAGTTGCTATTCAGCTTGCAACTGTTTTTACCATTCTCTTTGTCTTCATGAACAAGGAAGGCCATTTTCCAGAGGTCTTTGCCTGAGTAAACCTACACATGGTACTGTGTCCTTGGTTGGGAGGACAGAGTGGCATGTGATGGATTCTTTTTTTTTTTTTAATATTTTTTATTTATTTCTAGGAGAGAGAGAGAGAGACAGCGTGAGCAGGGGAGGGTCAGAGAGAGAGGGAGTCACAGACTGAAACAGGCTCCAGGCTCTGAGCTGGCAGTCAGCACAGAGCCCGACGCGGGGCCCGAACCCACGAACCGCGAGATCATGACCTAAGCAAAAGTCGGACGCTTAACCGACTAAGCCACCCAGGCGCCCCGGCATGTGATGGATTCTAAGGCCAGGTCCATGGGACAGAGAGCAGTGCACAGCACACAATTCCTCATGTCCCATAACAGTGGTAAGCTTCTTGGTGGCTGTTTTGGAAAAGGCTTTCAGTTGCTGCTGTTGTTGTTTTTTAAGTTTATTTATTTTGAGAGAGAGCACGTGTGCATGAGTCGGGGGAGGGACCTAGAAGGAGAGAGAGAATCCCATGCAGAGTCCACGTTTCCGGCACAGAGCCCCATTGCAGGGCTAGAACTCATGAGCTGTGAGATCATGACCTGAGGTGAAATCAAGAGTCACACACTCAACCAACTGAGCCACTCAGGCTCCCCTCAGTTGGTTTCTTTGGAATGTGCTCTACTGTTCAGCCCTGATGGTGAGCCTCTAGAGAGAACCAACTATGGGTGAGGCCTTTTTTAATCACCCTAATATCTTGCCTATAATGGATGCTTGCTAAAATTTGTCAGCGTAATGAATTTAGGTCTAATATATTCCTGAGGTGCAGCTTGCGGAACATGGACAGATCCTGCTTATCATCAGCCTTGAGCTGGTTGTCAGTATCTGGCAGGAAGCACAGGCCAGGCGGGAAGTGGGGCACTGGGGCAGCACAAAGCGGATGGTGCTGGGGACAGTGGCACTAGGACAGTCCACCGTCCAGTTCCATCTGTAAGTTCAGGAAAAGTGTTTGATGGATATTTTTGGCTAAATTCCCACATATTTCAGTTTGAGAATTCTGAAAAGTAAAAATTTGACAAGTGGAGAGGGATATGCAGTATTTAACATAGTGTCTGCTTTTTTAAAAAATCTGGTGTGAACATTTTACATATGTTGTTTAATAAAAACTAGATGATGGAGTGGAAGGAAAGGCTGTGCAAGATTATTTTTAGTCTTCATCTAGTGTAGAAGTAGGCTGTGGTGTGAATCGGTCAGGAAGCAGAAAAGTCCCTATTAATTTATTCACCACCCATTTTCCATTTGAAAGAGAAAGCTGGAAACACATGATGAGTGGTATCTAGCTTATTGTTCAGGGGGAATAAGTTGTATGGATGTGTATGTATTTGTGTCTAATCACATCTATTCTAGATGTGGAGCCATGTGCTTACATCAGAATATGGAGATATGTTCACCATGAATGTATGGAACGTGTGGTCAATGTGGGTTAACGGTTAAGTCTTAAGACTTGATCCTTGCATACTTCTTTGGACTTGAGAGTAAACTTGTCTTTGGCCACGAGAAGTTGATAGGTTAGCTTTTATAAGGATCACTTTATGTGGCATAGATCTTAATTTGGGTAGGATTTGTACCATTTTCTTTTGTGGTGGTGAAAAGCAGGAGCATTAAGATATTTTATTCGTTAGTCCTTTACCTAGAGGCTTTAAGCCATGTGACAGTTATCAGCTCAAAAGCTTGGGATGCTAGTTTAGAGGGTACAAGTTTTCTGTTATAAGAAGAGTAAGTTCTGAGGATCTAATATACTTAGGTGACTATAGTTCATAATATTGGTGTTGTGCACTTGAAAGTTGTTGAGAATAGATCCTAAGCATTCTCACCAAGAAAAAAAAATTGACTGTGTTAACTATGTCAATTGATGGACGTACAAATTACATGGATCTTGGTAACCATTCCACAATGTATATGTCTATCAAATTATTGCATCATATACTTTAAATATGTACACTTCTATTATCAGCTATTCCTCAATAAAGTCAGAAGAAGAAGGCGGTTGGGATTATGAAGGAGGGGCTAGAGCAGCACACCAGAGCCCTCCATTTGTACAACTTACAGCTCACAACCCCTCGGTTGTCTTCACCATGTGCTTAGGGCACCATGATATCAATTATGTAATTTCCTCTGAAATCTACAAACCTCTTCTGGAGTCTAGGTAACTTGTATGGGAATCACAACTTTACCATGTGATAGCTGGCTTTCAAAACAATTGAAATCAGCTCCTCTTGGACAATCAGATGACTTCTAATTACTTGTGCTTTAGGCACTCTCTCATCTGCTCTAGCCCAATAGCTGTAGGGTGGGTAGATTTTGATCACCTCTATTCAGATAAGGAATTGAGACTCAGGTAGTATGTGGCTCTTCTCTCAAAAGTTGACTTGGGAATTGTATTCAGCTCTGATTCTAAATCTGCTATCATTTCCCGCTGGGAAATGCTATTTAAAATTACAGCAGAGCTCTTTGTTAAGCATGGAATAATTTCATATTTCAAAATGTGATCTTAAGGAATTCGGGTTTTGAGGATAATTTTTTTTAAGCAGTGCATATCTTTAGCTTCGCTTTGATTTTCCCCTGCCCCCAGTGTTATTGCCATTCAACAATGACTTCAAGTCTCTGGAGTTATTTCAGTGCTTGTATGTGTTCTACTCTCTGATGTTTTCCTCTCAGCACTTCCTTTAACTGTAATCCATTTCTGTCTTCACGGTCCCATTAGTCCACACTGAGAAATGTCCAGTAAACGGTGTCTGAAGCAGTGAAGTTGTTCCAGGAATCATGCCATATATACTTGAGTGAGAGCGCTCTCTACACTTTCTTTTTTGTCACACATATTGTGAACCTAACTGTGTTGAGTGCTTTATTGATCCAGTGCTTCCCCCAGTGCTAGCCAACCTGCGGGTTTCAAAAATTTTTGCGTGGCATAAAAACCAGAAAGAATGTTAAAAGACCAATGACAGAGTGGTGAAAATATTTTCATTTATATCAGAGACAAAAGGTTAATCTCTCTAATATATAAAGAGCCCCTTGAAAAAATGAGAAGCTAAGAAAGCCAGATGAACAATCCTGTTTCTAAAATGGATTAAGAATATGAAAAAGACATTTCACAGGAAAGGAAATAACAGATGGCTCTCAAACATGAAAGATACTTCAATTCATCGTAATAGGAAAAACTCACATTAAAATCACCTAACTGGCATGCTCCCAGAGGTTTGATGATACATTGTGTCATAAGGTTGAGGGAAAGCAGGCATTCTCATGCATTGCTTCAAAAAGTGTAAATTGAAGCGATCACTATTGGGAAGTGGGTAATTTGGCAATAACCATCAAAATCTCAAATGCTTTGCATTATGACCTTGTGTATTAGTTTCCAGGGCTGCCACAACAAAGTATCACAAACTGGGTGGCTTAAAACAACAGAAATTTATTGTCTCACGCTTCTGGAGGCTAGGGGTCTGAAATTAAGGTGTCATTAGGATCGTGCTCCCCTGAAACCCATAGGTGAACCCTTCTCTCCCTCTTCCTGGCTTCTGGTGGCTTGCTGGCCACCTCTGGCATTCCTTGGCTTGCAGCTGCGTTGCTACAGTCTCTGCCTTTGTCCTCACAGTGTGTTCTCCCTATGGTCATCATTTTGTGGGACACCAGTCATTGCATTAGGGGCCCACCGTACACCAGTGACCTCATCTTAACCAATTACATCTGCAACAGTGCTGTTTCCAAATAAGGGCACATTCTGAGGTATGGAGGGTTAGGACTTCAACATACCTTTGTGGGGGTGGAGGGTGTGTGCGGCACAATTCAACTCGTAATACCCAGCAATTCCACTTTAGTGCTTATTCTACAAATATATTGAAACATCCCAGAGTCTATCAGTAGAGGTTTGTTTAATTACATGCCATACCTCTACCATGAAATACTATGCAGCTATAAAACAGAGCTCAAGTTATGAGCTAACATGGAAAACCCTTTGAGTGAGAACAAGAATGTGTTAGGCCACCTTCTGATTAAGAAGAAAGATAACATAGTCATATTTGCTTATATTTGTATGAATACACTGTGGAAGAAGACTCAAATTAATAGAAATTATGGGAGGTAGGGATGGGACAGATGGGAGCAGAGGTCTAAGTAAGACTTTATATTGCTTTCTTTTTTTTTTTTAAATGTTTGTTTTTGAAAGAATGTGAGCAGGGGAGGGGCTGAGAGAGAGGGAGACACCATTTCTGAAGTAGGTTCTGCGCTGACAGTAGAGAGCCCGATATGGGGTTCAAACTCATGAACCATGAGATCATGACCTGAGCTGAAGTTGGATGCTTAATCCACTGAGCCACCCAGGTGTCCCTTTATACTGCTTTCTAATGTTACTTTCATTTGTGAATTATGTGAACAAATGATCTGTCTTAAATAATGACACACCAAAAGGGCGTTGAATGGTTTTGAATTCAATAAAGCATTTTTATGAAATTAACAGAGAATCTGTATATTGTCCTAGTAATCAACTACCTATTTATTTTCTGTCATCTTAAGCTTTGCTTATTCTTGAAATTTTACCACCAGTATTTCTTGATTCAAGTATCACACACCTGCCTTTGGTTTGTAGTGTCATTATGACTGTTATTTTTCATTAGTAAAGAAATCTGATCATCTGCCTATTCCAGAACCTTGGTCAGAGATACGAACAAAAGCTGATCAGGCAGGCAATGTCATTCTTTATAAAAGAGGCTGTTAGGAACAATCATTTATTTGATGAGTGTAAGGCAATTTACATTAGAATGGTCTTAGAAGCAGGCCCAGGTAATGAGTCTGTATTTTATCTATCTAAAAATTTAAAATGCGGTAGTGTTATGAAAGAAATATTCACAGCCTTCAACAGTGCATTATGATTTCTGTCTCAGACTTTTAGCTATTTAAAAGTGAACTTGATTAATGTACTAAGAGCAAAGTCAACTTTTTTCTTAGAAACTAATTAAGCTGATAATTGTCACTTTTCTTCCTCCCACCCCCCAAAAGAGGAGTTTTTAATTTTGATCTTATCCCCAGAGGGGACTAAAATTTTAGATACAGTTAGGAATACTTTATGATCTGGTCACCCAGTTGTGTGTATCATCCACATCTTTTATTTCCCCTCTTCTCCATTCTACTACATTGTGTTTTAATTCAGCAAATAGAAGGATGAAGAAAAGTGTCGGTTTCCTTGGCTAACTAGTAGTTCAGGTAAGAGAAGTAACCAATGGGATTGTTGGGAATCTGGCTAAAGGAAGTGTTTTGGTTTATCCGCTGAATAATTAGGCAAGCTCACCCTGGTTCCTTTTAATATGAATAATCCATAGTGAACAGCATTATCATATAACCTCTTTTCTGTAAGCTGCTGTTTACTCAGAATATAAATATATTAAACATGTTTTGTATAAAAGGCAGTTGTGTTTTACGCAGTATCATGACACCTGCTCTCAAGAAGTGTACAAGACGGACAGGAAGAACGAGGAGTCCATTTAACTATGGCACAAAGACTATAACACACATCATTCCTGGAAATAACACAAGCCCAGGGATTAGAAGTGGGGGAAAAGCTGTCAGAAAAGGGGAGAAGGGAAGGTTGTAGTATGGAAAATAGCATGTAAATTTTAACTAATATCAAGTATGTAAGGAAGTCTAAAATAAAATCTCCGAGTCTTCAGGCAGGAGGTAAGTTAAGGGAAGAGAAGATTAGGGGATGGGAGAAAGGCAGTCTCTGTTCAGGGAGAGAAAGTAGGAGCCTTCCATGTACACCTGAATTAAATCAAGGTGAGCTGCCGGTTGTGTAGAAGACAGGTTTTTCCGTTCCCTGTGAACAACAGGAGTAGACCTCCAGCGGCCCCAGCAGACCACTCCCAGCTCATCCTCTGGGTGATAGAAATTCATTTGCCAGGAACAGACTTGGACTGTATTGTGGGGTTTATGCCTGCTGTCCTTCCTTTGTTCATTCAGAAGACTGCTGCAACCAAGTGGCTTTGCCATTGCCCATGTTAGCATCCTTCAGTACTTCCCACTGCTCAGATGAGTCCTGTCTCCAGTCCTAAGGACCTGTGCACGTGGCCCTTCTCATCGTCCTTAGCGTCCACTCCCACCATAGGGGCCCCCTCACTCTTCCCCAGCCCACAACCCCTCTCAGTGCTCCCATATTCCCTCTAACCCCAGAGCCTCTCCATGTATTCCTCCCTCTGCAAATGCTCCTTTCAGGGCACCTGGGTGGCTCAGTCAGTTGAGCGTCTGACTTTGGCTCAGGTCATGATTTCACAGTTCACGGGTTCAAGCCCCATGTCGGGCTCTGAGCCCCTGGAGCTTCAAATTCTGTGTCTCCCTCTCTTTCTGTCCCTCCCCTGCTCGGGCTCTGTCTCTGAAAAATAAATAAACATTAAAAAAAAATTTTTAAAAAAAGGAAATGTTCCTTTCTCTACTAGTTCCTCAATTCCTTCTTCACCCACTCCTAAACTTCTCCTTGATTGCACTTCTCAGAGTTGAGGTTTTGTGTTTTTGTGTAATATTTGATAGTCCCCCCACTAAACTATAAGCTCTGAAAAGGGAGGAGCCATATCAGCTTTTGCTCACCATTCCCACACGGTGGTTGGCATAACACATCTGTTGTGAGTGGATGAAGATAACTTACTTGCTCTTCAGAGAAGAGAACAGTGTAGTGGTGGATTTCAATCCTGTTTCCACCCCTTCCAGGCTATTTTCTTACCTGTGGATGCCTATCTATTAAGAATGCCTTGGGGCGCCTGGGTGGCTCAGTTGGTTAAGCATCCGACTTTGGCTCAGGTCATGATCTCAGGTTCGTGGGTTTGAGCCCTGTGTCGGGCTCTGTGCTGACAGCTAGCTCAGAGCCTGGAGCCTGCTTTGGATTCTATGTCTCCCTCTCCCTGACCCTCCCCTGCTCACACTGTTTCTCTCTCTCTCAGAAATAAATTTTTAAAAACATTAAAAAAAGAATTAAAAAAAAAAGAATGCCTTAAGTAGGAAAGAAGTTTCTTTTTCTCACATAAGAGGCCAAGCTTGCCTGGTGAGCTGGACAAAATGGTCAAGAGCTCAGGTTTCTTCCACCTTTTTGGGGGGGCATCCATGAGCCCAGCCCAAACTCAGGGACTCTATTAGTAAATAAAGAAAAAAGGGAGAATAAAAACAAAACGTGAGGGAGAACAGATATTGGGGATAGTTAGCAGTCTGTGTCACAAGGCCTGATAAAGGTGTCATAAAGGTTAAATATATGCATAAGACTCTTAGCACGGTGCCTGGCACATACTACTTCCTTCATTCAATTTATGTAGTAATTGATTTACCTGAGAGGTCTTCCCACCCCTGTTCTTTGAGCTTTTTTTCAGCTCTTCATTTCTTTGTCTCTTCATTCTTGGGTCAAATTACTTTTTTTTTTTTTTTGGTTTTACTATATTTGCAAATAGTTTATTTACCCTAAGTATGGGGGACATATCTCCATTTCCCTTGTACTAATTCATGGAGGAATAGCCCATCTGCTATCCCCCAGGGCTTTGCTGTCTATAGCCTCCCCGGGATTCCTATTCATATAAAGTCAGCTTTTCCACAGCCAAGATAAACTGTTGATTGAACAGAGCCACACACCTACCTTCTCCTGTGGATGGTGCCATTGGGGCGTAAATCCGCCTTTGTTTAAGGTTGTACCTTGACATGCAGGAGGTGGGTGGTGGGGTTGAGGAGATGAGGGAGAATCTTAGTGAAAAAATATTTTTTAATGTTTTATTTATTTCTGAGAGAGAGAGAGGCAGCGTGAGCAGGGGAGGGTCAGAGAGAGAGAGGGAGACCCAGAACCTGAAACAGGCTCCAGGTTTTGAGCTAGCTGTCAGCACAGAGCCCGATGCGGAGCTCGAACCCATGAACCGTGAGATCATGACTTGAGCTGAAGTCAGATGCCTAACTGACTGAGCCACCCAGGCGCCCCATAATCTTAGTGAAAATAAAGTAGGACCGTGTGTTTTTATCCTGGACGGTTTATTTTCTTTATTTCTTGTGCAGGCAATTGACCGAGGTGTGGGTTTTGAACTTGTCTATAGCCCAGCCATCAAAGATTCCACAATGAGAAGGTATACAATTTCCAATGCCCTCAATTTGATGCAGGTCTGCAAAGGAAAGGTATGGTTCCACAATCTTAGGATGTTTTTCAAATCTAGCAGTTAATTTTTACTAATACACTAGAATTGTTTAACTAATTCCTTTTCCCTAAAGCAGTAAGTTCTTGAGGCCCAGAAACAAATTCTCCCATGTCACTGAGCCCTGCAAATTTTTTAAGGGAAAGAAAAATATCAAAGGAAGAATAATATGGGGTGGGGTGGGGAGATGATTTAAAACCCTTTATCTTCCAATAAGGAATTTGCAATTTACCTACTGTGAAAAAAATGGTCTGGATAACAATTGTTTGTCATCAGTGAATTGAATTAAGATTATGTGACCTTTTCAACTAGTTTTTTAAACGAATTTATCTTTTCTCAGATCTGGTGGGAAGGCTTATTCTATTTCTTGTCATATATAGGCTGCTGTTGATCATAAGGTCTTTCATTCTTTGACCCTGATTCTTTACCTTATCTTTGAAAGAGGTTGGTATTTGTAGAGCCTTAAAATGTTGTAAAGTGATTACTGGTTATTTGTATTAGAAGACTTCATTTTTTTTTTTTTTACATCTATGTAAGATGAATAATATTGATCACTTTCTGTTTTGTAGAATGTAATTATATCCAGTGCTGCAGAAAAGGTAAGTTTGCAATTGAGTGCTTTGTTTTCACTTTTCAAGTTAAAAAAAAAACTTTGAAAAGGGAAATTTAAAATAGTCATGAAATGAATCCTTATTGCATATTTTCATTTTGAACTGCATTTGCTTGTTATAATTGCTAAAGAGTAAAATGTATCCCCATTCCTTTGGGCTGTAGTTTTTGTTTTTATGAAATTTTGTCTTTATGCCATTCTAAAAGCTTTCAAGTATCTTTTAGAAACTTTTAGCAACTTAAGAAAACCATCAAAATTATAAGAACTGAAATTTATGCAGTTGATTATTTTTAGATACTTAGGCATCCTGTTGATTTACTGCAGATGAAATCATTGAAATGTTATGAATAACTTCTCTCCTATTTTTTGTTCATTTTATTTTAGCCGTTAGAAATAAGAGGCCCATACGACGTGGCGAACTTGTATCCTTTTCTGAATTAGAAATTGAAGTGTTCTTTTAGGAAATTTGAAATTTGATATGCTTGTAATAGCACATCAAATTTAACAAAATTATTTTTTAACCTTTTACCCTAAGGTTATCAATTAACAGCTTCAAAAACAAGTAACATCAGGCCGTAGAGAGCTTCATCCTTTTGTTTTCTGGGTCGAGGGTGAAGTAGAAAAAGGGGAACGAGGGACTCTTAAAGCTTAGACGCCTGTTCCGTTCAGGCCAAGAGCTGCTGTCTGAGATCTCTCGCGGTGTGAGCAGGTTGGGCTGGCCTTGGCAGTTTTATTTCTGTTGTCTCCTGTCTTTGGCTGCCGCTGGGTTGAAAGCTTTAACGGCCCCGCCAGAGGGTTGCTGTTCGGGCTGTCCGAGAGTGATGCCAGGGCAGCCGTGTCCACCAACTGCCGAGCGGCGCTTCTACATGGAGGTGAGCAGGTTCTTCCGATAAACACACCAGATGGGCATTTTAGGAGCCAGTCTTTGTTATCAGACAGCGGAGTTCTGTTTCCTTTACTGTCCTGCTCTGTAGACTTCCTTGAGGGTCACCACCGCTCAGCCTGTTTTGACTATCCGGCAACACTTTCCGCCCTTCCCTTCGGGCTTTACTCTGTGTGATCCGTGGAATGAATATAGCCTGCATTACAAAAATGAGTACTGAATGTGCCTTTCAAGCCCTGTCTACATTTTGATAGGCTTCTAGTCTAGGCTTTCTCCCTGCCTCCTCTCCAGAGGGGCATGCTTCCCCTGCCGAAAATCACCATTTTTGAGAACCGAAACATGAAAAATTGATGTTAAGCCATTTATTAAGAACCCAGAACAGCAGATACATTTAAAAAACCCAACTAACAAACTCAAATAGTCATTTTTCACGTGTATTACAACTCGTGATTCTTTTTCTCATTTTTTGTTTACATGCTCACCTATGTGCACACTGTATGCTTTTTACTCACGTTTCGTTTACGTATATCTCCCTCCTCACCTTAATGCCACTACTTGAAGCCACTGAACTTCTTGTTCATCAGATGATAAAAATTAAACCATGAGTATTTGATATGCCAAGACTTTGGAAAATGAAAGTGAGGTTTTATTAAAAGAAAAAAAAAATACACACTTTGGATCTGCTGTCCTATCTCCATTCTATGATGCTTAGCACCAGCTGCAGTGGTCACGAGGCAGTTTACTGGATACCACTTAGATGAATTTTAACCTTCAGAAATAGGTTGCTACACATAGATGAGGTTATGTGGCATATGAATAGGTGAGTTATTGAGGCCTGTGTTGTGTCTAGATTTTAATGGTCTGATCTCCACTTGGGAGAGCTGGGTACTGTATTGACTTACCATGAACTAGATGATTTTCCTTCTGTTTTCAACATTTTTAGTTTGAGATTGTTATTAGCCTAGACTCCGTCACATAAGCTCTGGGATTGGCCAAATTAATTAGGACTTCATCAAGATTTTCTTGAAATTAGGGAACAGTTGGTTCATGCTTTCGTTGTTCTGCCATTATTTTTGTCTGTTTTAAGTGAACATAAGGAATTCTTGAGATTTTGGATAACAATTGGTGTTCCAAAATAGATTGAACAAGAAAGGGAGACTAATAAGAACATATAAAGGGGAAAATATGAAGTTCTTCCTTTGACTTTAAAAAACTCAACTGTTCAACATAGGACATATATAAAGCTACACTTTTCTAGAAGCTAAACTAAAGGAAGCCTTATGGACTTTACGGTAGCATTATTGTTCACCCTAGTGACAGTCCCAGTGTATGCCCGTTGTCCCTGCAGAATTAACAACATGTCTAGAGGATGCAGTATGGTTACTCAGGTGTTAGTTGACATTGAGATTAGTATTAGATTGTGGTGTGGTGGGTTCCTAAGATTGCTAATTCAGCCTCAGGTTACACGAGAAGAAATAAAAGAATCTGAAGCAAGGGGATTCAAGATTACCCTCTGCATTGATGAGATCTCAGCTGGCATGTGTATCATCCCGAGTGCCACATATCAGAAGGGCAGCAGTGCACAGGAGCCCTTCCAGAAGATGGCCAATAGGTTCTTAAAGGGCTTGGAAACCTGCTCATGAGGGAAAGTGATGAAAGCAGTGCTGGAATGGATACCTGGAAAACAGAAGACTTAGGACACATAGTAGCTGCCATTCAATGTCAGAAGGCTTGTTATGGGGAATCAGAATTAGATGGGTCCTGTGGGGTTCCAGAAACCGGTGAATAGCTACTCTAAGGAGGTTGTACAGAAGGGACAGGGGAAGTGGGCATTTTAATGACCTTGACAGTTCTATCCCTTTTATAAATTCAAATGTTTTAAATAACTGGCAAAGATCTAGGAGACCTGGTAAATTAATCCTGATAAATGAGAAGGTAATGCTTGCTTAACTCTTGAGAATTAACTTTTATTACTTCAAGCAAGAAATAATTCTTAACTAAATTTATGTTCATGAAGTTATTTTGATTCCACCTTCTTTGCTGCTAATGGATCTCTCTCCTCCCTAGTCCTTCCTTATTTCATCATGATTAAATTTGGATCTTTGTTTTCATGGCACTATAGTTCTTTGCAAGCTACCTCTCCTGCCCTGCTTCCCCCTATTTTTTTTCACACTCCTCCTTCACACCAGCTTATTGTTCCCTAAACATACTAGGTTCTTCTTACTTCTCTCTCCGTGCTTTTGCAAAGAAATCCTTTCCTCTTTCTCTTTTCCTTTCCTTTCCTTTCCTCTTATTTCTTTTTTGGATTCCTAGTGTTGTTTCTGTTACAATACCTTCCTGATTGATCCAGGCAGCTGCATCTTCTTACGGGCACCTCTATTCCTGTTACATTTGCCCAGAATGTGCTTATCTCAGTGTGTGGTAGAAAGAGGCACTAAGTAGGCATCTCAGTACCCTTTGTAGATGACATAGTGCCTGGCCCCATAGTACATTTTTAGCCGAAACTGAACAGATTTAAGTTGAACTCTGCTGCCAGCCTGACCTAACATCTCCTAATTCTCATTCTTTGTCTGTTGTCACCAATATATGAGAGATTGAGAAATGCATGAATTTGATTTTCTTCATTCACTCAACAAGTAGTTATTGAACACCTGTTAGATAACAGGCATTGCTGGGTGTTTCACAGTACAATATGATTGATTCTTCAGAGGTACACTGATGACCTAGTGAGGGACCCAGATGTGGTATATGCTTGTAAAATGAAGTGAGCACACATAATCACAATGGGAATGACAACAGTTGACCGTTGACCTCGTGGTCTGGTCTGGATTCATTTTCCTCCCATACATAAAGTGTCCGCCACACCAAGGTCTGTGACTTGGGTCCTGGCTACATAAGATGCCAGGGACACATTAAAGAGAACCTGCCCTGCAGTTTTATCCTTGAGTAATCCCTTCAAAATGAATTAGATGTAAATAATATACTGATGTTTATCTACATTGTGGGGAGAAGGTAGTAACAGTGGATGGCATCAGAATCCATAGCTGTTCATTCTGGTTTTATCATTTACAAATACTGTTAAGTCAAAGTAACATGGTGAAACTTGTTAAACCACCTGTTTTTCACTCATGTCTTAACTCTAAGCACTATGGTTTCCCTGTTTGTTTTACAGAAACTAGAAAAACTGCTTTTGGAATTATTTCCACAGTGAAGAAAGCTCGGCCCTCAGAAGCAGATGATGATTCTCTTCCAGCTTGCAAGAAAGCCAAGTGTGAGGGCTGAAAAGAATCTCCCAGTCCTTGTTGGCACCCCCTCCTCTCTTTGGTAGTCCATCAGCCACGACAGAAATAAAAGCTTTGTATGCTTTGCTGTTTTCATTCGGAGCTAGGAATCAGTAGTCTATAAAAACAGTTTTATATTCAAGCTATTAAAATAACAAAACTTAGTGAAGTAGTAAAAAGGAAGACTGCCAGCTTAATGAATTTCGATATACTTTAAGAGGAAAACAGAGACTGGTTAATTTATTATTTGTATTAAGTAATAAAACAGGTATAATTAAGATGCTACAATATTTCGGGGCACTTAGGTGGTTCAGTCTGTTGGGCGTCCGACTTTGGCCCGGGTCATGATCTTATGGTTTGTGAGATCAGGCCCTGTGCCGATGCTCAGAGCCTGGAGCCTGCCTCGGATTCTGTGTTTTTGTCCTCTCCCGCCCCCCCCGCCCCCCACCAAAAACAAACATAAAAAAAATTTTTTTAAGATGTTCTGAATATTTCAAAACTCTTTAAAAATGTTTCTTCATTTAAAAGTGTATGTTTTGCTGCTTTAGATGATATACATGGCTTATTATTTTTCAGTCGTACTAAAAAAGTGATTATTTTGAGGCCTATTAAGTAAGACATGCTAAGGGGTTGGCTTTTAGTCCATCTATTCTTGTTGTAAGCCTTTCTTTCATTATATTCATCAAGTCAGAGTTCTTTAAAAGAAATTTCCATAAAAGTTGTGGAAGGAGAACGTGCATGTAAAATCACCCTTGGCCTCTTCCTTTGCTGGTTCTTACCTCCATGATGTTCTTGAAATAGAATTCCCTCCTTTGAGTTGAAAGTTCCTGAAAACCTAATATTGATTTTCCTAATAGCAGTATTAAAAATATCTAGCCATTGTATTCAGCCAACTTTGGAAATAATTTTTTTTAAGTAGTAGAATTATTATGTTAAATAGAAGTTGCCTTTTTTGCAAGTACCTGCATTTATGTTATATTGATATGAAGAAAATAAGTGAGAAAAAGGACACTCTTCTGAGAGAGGAAAGATAATTTTAAAAAAAGCTTTCAGGTTGCCTGGGTGGCTCAGTCAGTTAAGCATCCGACTCTTGATTTTGGCTCAAGTCATGATCTCGTAGTTCATGAGTTTGAGCCCCACATTAGACTCTGCACTGATAGTATGGAGCCTGCTTGGGATTCTCTGTCTCCCTCTCTGCTCCTCACCCACTCATGTTCTCTCTCTCTCTCTCTCAAAATAAACTTAAAAGAGGAAAGCTGTCAGTCTCACTTATGAATATAGATGCTTAAATAAAATACTGGTAAAGAGAGACTATTAAAACAGTATATGATGGCAGATGAGATTTATTCTAGGAACGTAAGGATATTTCAGTGCTTTTTAATGTACTTTATCATATTTATTAGTCAAATGAGAAAAATCAGAGTTGTCTTAATGGATGCTAGAAAGGCATTTGATAAAACTTAAAACCCACTCCTGATCTTGAAAATAAAAAGCATGGCAAAACACAAGTAGAAGAATATTTTGCACACATACATATGTATGTCCATGTATATTTATATATTGTATATGTTAAGTGTGAAGACTCTAAAACAAAGCATTTTTGTCTGACTTCACGTGAGCAATTTGATGGATGAGCCGCCTCCATTCCCGCTGTAGAACTGATGGCTGCCGCTGCGGAGCCCACGCACCACAGTTGCCCTCTTCTCGGGCGCCAGCTTGCTGCTGCCTCCACCCCACTTGGATTCTCCAAAAGTTAGGTGTGTGTTTATTCACGAGCCTGTTTATGCCACTGTGGGGTAGCATTGTAAAATTAGATACGTTAACCAAAAATTATGAAAACTATTGTACTGTGAGGGACAAGAAAAGAATTCCCAGGAAATCCGAGGTGATGCTTTCCCAGGAATTCTTTTTTTGTCTCTCATAGTGCAGCAGTTATCATAATTTTTAGTTAACATATATAACATAACATACATAACATAAAAGATGAGCCACTAAAAAAACCTGTCAGGGGTGCCTGGGTCGCCCAGTCAAGTGTCCAAATTCTGCTTGGGTCAAGATCCTATGGTTCGTGAGTTCAAGCCCCACATCAGGCTCTGTGCTGACAGGTCAGAGCCTGGAGCCTGCTTCGGATTCTGTATCTCCCTCTCTGCCTCTCCCCTGCTTGTGTGTGCTCTTTTCTCTCTCTCCCTCTCATAAATAAATAACATTTAAAAAAAAAAAACACCTGTTAAAATAGGTGTGAACAGGACAACTAGGATTTGGGAGGACCCAGTGAAAACTCCACACTTGGATGGCTTCACTCGAGTCTTAAGTTCTCTTTCTTCTTTAAAGAGACATCGGAGGGCCCATACTCCCAAGAACAGGCAGGTGTTCATCTTTACAGATCAGCACGTGAGTGTCCATTTATGTATTTTAAGCTCAAAATATTTAAGGGGACGTATGTTCAACTTTTTTTGATGCCCCACTTTAGTCTACTTTATCAACCAGTTATATGTGTCTATTTGCCCCAGTTGCACCAGATGTCATATTGAGGAACGTTATTGCAGATGTGACTGTCATCTTCATAAAAGAAGCAACTGGGAAAAGATAAGAAATACAGGTACTTCTTCATTTCTGCACGTTTGTTATGCCTTTGCAGTCGTGCCTACTTTTTATTTATGCATAGCTGCTCATCCTGTTGCAAAATGGGGGCATGATGGCCAGCCCTGCGGGAAGAGCCACAGGCAGTTTCCTTCTGATGTTTATCTTTGTTAGAACATGACACGCTGCTGATTTATTGCAACAAAATGACAATACCATAAATAAAAGTTCAGCCAGCAGTCAGTTATGAACTAAATACACCAAAGGTAATAGTTTTAGTAAACAATAAGTTACTGTAAAATGTCATTTTAAAAGATGCCTCTATTCACAAAGATGCAGATTACGTCTACTAAAAAAAATATGTAGGACCTCTGTGAAGAAAACTCTTTAAATACAATTTTGTTCAAGTTTTTGAGAGCACACGCAGGAGGGGGAGAGAGAATCCTAAGCAGGCTCCGCACTGTCAGCACAGAGTGCAACCCAGGGCTCGAATTCTCAAACTGTGAGATCATGACTTGAGCTGAAATAAGAGTTGGTTGTTTAACTGACTGAGCCACCCAGGCGCCCCTGAAGAAAACTCTTAGTAAGGGAAATTAGAGAAGACTAGAAGACATGCAAGAAGACACTGTGTTTTTTTGCATGAGGAGACATTGCTCACCAGAGTCTCCCCCAAATTATGAATTTCATAAAATCCAAAACAGTGTCTGCATATATTTGCTTCTGTATATGTTTGGATTTTAAACTACATTTTGAAAGAATAAAGATGAGAATAGTTAGGCAGTTTCATAGGAAAACACTGGGAGGGACTTGTACACCCAATATTAAAGAGTACAACATGACCCTACTAATTAAAACTACGTGACTGGTGCAAATATTCATATAGATCAATGAAAGAGTTGGGAGTTCAGAATGACTCCAGTTATAAGAAGAAATGAGGGATTTTTCAATTCAGTGGCATTGGTACAACTGGTTACCTATGTGGGAAGGGCAGCACCGCGTACCAAGTAAGTGCAAAGGTTAAAGACCTTACCTGTGTTAAAAGCTGAACTTGCTAGTACTTAGTGCCTGGGACCTTGTATAAATCACGTAAGCACTCTGGGCCTCACTTTCTTCATCTGTTCTCCATACGTGTTGTGGCACTACTGCAGAGGTTAAGGAGATTTATGTTTGTAGAAGGCCCAGGAGGCTCGGCCCACAGAGTGTACCTACTCTAAGGATCAGCTGTTACTCTATCATTTAGGAAAAAAACAAGCCTAATCCCTCTTCTACCCAATATAACCATACTAAGTTCAAGTGGATTAAAGAAATAATAATTTAAAAAAAAAACAACTTGTAAAATACTAGAGAAAAGGTAAGTACATTTCTTTGTCTAAAATAACCTTGGGTTGGAAAAAACCTAAATGTGGTCATCAAAGCCAGAAATGTGAAGCTTGATTAATTTACCTCTATAAAAATAATGTTGTTAGAAAGTACAAACAAGTAGGAAAGCACATTTTAAAGAACATATGCAACATGGTAAATGCTGTTAGTGTCCGCCAGGTCCCTTTGACCAGGCTGCTCTACCCCTCCTTTGTCTGCTTCTGATTTGGGTACTAACGGTTTATCTTCACTCTTCCCCAGAGCATTGCCCTTGGGCCAGTGGAAGTCACCTTACCCAGAGGTGCCTGGGTGGTTTCGCCCCCACCCTCTGTGGTTGGCCTGTGCCTAATGCAGGGCATTCTTTCCCGGCTTTCTGGCCTCTATGGCACGATTTATGCTCCTGAGCTGGGATGAGGCTGAGGAGAGACTTCTGAAAGTACATCCTTGCCTGTGTCTCCTCCCACCCTGTCCTGTTTCTGTCGTTGCCTCCCAGAGCACACTCAGTAATCACTTACACAAGAACTCTCACTCCAAGTGCTGCTTCCAGGGACCCTTACTTAATAGAAAACTGGGCAGATTGACCTGGAAAAACGCTCAGTGAACATGAAGCTGCTGAACTTTTTTAGTAATCAAGGAAAATCCACCAAAAATAGATCTGCTGATCAGGTTGAAAGGTAAAGAAATTTAGGGGCTTCTGGATGGGTTAGTCGCCTGAGTGTCTGATTTCGGCTCCGGGCATGATCTCACAGCTGGTGAGTTCAAGCCCCGTGCCTGGCTCTGTGCTGTCAGAGCCTGGAGACTGCTTCGGATTGTGCGTCTCCCTCTCTCTGTCCCTCCTCTGCTTGCATCTGTCTCTCTCTCTTTCAAAAATAAACAAAAAAATGTTTTAAAAAGAAAGATAAAAAATGTATAATATGAGACTTTTCATGATTTGGGGGAAGACAGTAACATTATGGAAAGGGTATAATTTGATAGCAATCGTACAGATTCTTTTACAAATGGATTTCTTCAGAAATAGCTGTTTAGGTGTAAAGGGTGCCTATGTGAGGACATTTATTGGATAATGTCTAAAATAATGGGAAACTCTCTCTCTGCCCCTCCCCCACTCGCACTGTCTCTCTCACTCAAAAATAAATAAACATTAAAATAAAATAATGGGAAAATGGAAACAACCTAAATTCCCAGTAATAGGCCTAGTTAAATGATCCATTGTAAATTGAAACATAAGAATACTCTCTAGATGTCTAGAATAAGTTGTTCAGTTGAAACCAGTTACTAAATGTACAGTGTCTATGTAATGTGCACAGAAATAGTAGCCTGAAATAAGGATTATTGGGGATGTTTGCTTTCTTCATTATTCACTTCTCTGATTGGCTTAATACGTGGTGAGTAGGTATTACTTCCTCAAGGGGAGAGAGATCTTTTTCCCTTGGCAGGGAAAGGCAGCCCCATAGATGTAAGACACCGCTGGACTAAAAACAAAGTACAACAGGAACACATGTAAAGGTGGGGGACTCACAGTGTAAGTAAGGGTCAAGGGTGACTGTGTGGAAGGAAGGCAGCTAACCCGAAGTGGAAGAATGAGGAGAAATTGTGGGGTAGGGTGGGGTGTGGCGGAGAGTCTTCCAGGGAGCTGGCACAGTATGTGAAAACAGAAAAACAAGTGCCTGGGGTTTGTAAGGAACTGAAAAATTCCAGAGTTGAAATTCAGAATTTAGCTAAGAAAATGATGAGAAATAGATGAGAATAGGGAGTTAACAGCAGTCAGATTTCAAGGATTTTTGAAAACGTTAAGGAGTTTTCATTTCCTCCTAAGGGAAATGGGGAGCCACTGAAGAATTTTAAAGAGGAGAATGACTTGACCAGATTTGCATTTTAGCAAAATCACTCTAGCTGCAACTTAAAGAGCAGACTAGAGGGAAGAGAGCCGGAGGTCAGGAGCGAGCAAGGGCCGTTTGAGTAATCTGGGGGACACTGTGGCCATCTGAATATGTGGCCCCTGGGATGGGGGATGGCGTACTGCTTAGGGAGGATTCTTGGTAAGAAGACTTGGAGGTGGGTTGGAAGAGTGGGGTGAGGAAAAGAGAATCAAGAGCTACCAGCAGTCTGTTGGTCAGTAGGACGTTCCCTTCACGGAGGAAAACAAGATGAGAGACAGATTGTGGGCAAGGAGCTAGGTCAAGTGGGAAGAAGAGGAGCTTAAAAGTTAACCACCTGTGTGACAGAAACTTGAAAGTTTTGCTTTAAGTGTTTATCTTTTCCAGTAATAGGTGACCGAACTGGCCTTGTTTTAATGGGACTTACCCTGTGATGTCTCTCATGCTCTCTACCTCTGTGCTACTAGAAACCTCAGTATGTGGGGACCCGAAAGTGTCTCCACCCCTTCTCCTCTTCTCCCCTCCCAGCTCTGGCGGGGAGGGGGACTTGAAGAAAGCGTCATAGAGAACTTGGTCACATGATAACTCACCAAGTTATGCTGTGGGAGACACCGGTACCAGCAAGAGAAATGTTACTCGTGTTGTAGGTGCTTTACTAGGAGGAAATGGGAAGACCCTGAGCCTTAAGGACAAGACTAGAGCCAGGACCCTAGCAGGAGGGCAGAGGGATGACAAAAGGGGATTGATTGAGAGGGAGGGAGATAGCAGAGGGAGTGAAGCTCCTGATGCCCTTGGGAGGTTAGGAAGCTAGATACAAAAGGCTCAAAAATATTTCCGACTATCCTCGCAACTTACGTGCCCATGACCGGCTAAGTGACACCTTCTGGTTATGGACCATGCCTCTCTGCAGTCTCCAAATGTTAGAGGAAAAGCTAAGAGGCCATGTGTTTAGTTATCCCATCTGGGATGAATTTTGACGGGAGGGGTACCAGTGCCAGTGTTTCACATTGGCCTTCATACATTTCCTGAAAGTGCCAGACTTTTCCCATGACCTTGCCCTTGCCTATGGTCTCTCTGCTGTCTGGAACACTGTGCTTGAATGGTTGTCTATCCTTAAGACTACCCTGAAAAGTCACCACCTCAGTGAAGTCTGTAGACATCCCTACCCTTTGCCTCTGAGACTCTCACAGGACTCTGTTTTTTACTTCATTCTATTTACCTCAGATCATTATTGCATATTTATTTCTGGAATTTTTTTTTTTTTTTTTTTTTTAAATATTCATCTGTTCCAGGAAGGCAGGTCAAGGACCATCTGGTTTTCTCATCACAGGTCTTAGCACCTGGTCCAGCATCTGGCAACAAAACGGCTCCCCTTGGAGGCCAAATATCATTGGCCAGGTGTGTTTTCTCATGGGCACGCTCTGACACCAACAGCCGGTGTCCACAATAATCACTAATCCCCAGATGAGCCCTAATGGGAACTTCCTAAAGAACCCTTGTTTAACTTGCAGTAATCACTCTGCCCACCAGGGGTCTCTTTCTCCCCATCGCTGGGTCCAAAAGAACTCTGGAACCCCTCTGTATCTTGATGGTTTTCACCGCCTTGCTGCTCCCTGTGCTTGTGGTGTACCCCCACCTCTACATCACCTGGGAGCTCATCAGAAATGCGGAGTCCCAAGCCCCACCTGAAACGGGACGGATCAGAATCCGCATTCTAGCAAGATCCTCAGGTGGTCTGTTTGCACATTAATCACTGAGAGGTGCTATTTCACAGGACATTTGTAATCTGAAAAACTTGGAAGAGGAAAGAACACTTCATCGAAATGGCCTTTGTTATCCGGTTATTTCTCAACCACATTCATAGAAGTACTTATTAGAGGTTCAGCATTTGCTTTTATTATGAATATAAAATAGACATACAACATAATACACATTTACACATTTACACTTTGCAGTCCCTTTCATCTTTTTCAAGCAGATTCAGCTCTGCACGGCTCAGCAGTCCACTCCCGCCACTACACCCTCCTTACACTCACAACATTCTCTTCACCTTGGTACAACGTGTGACTTCATAAGAAATACCAGACCCGGGCATAGAACGATTGGCTTTACTGTCCTTCTCACAGAATCCTTTTCATTCTATGGTTTCCTTTCCTGTCACCGCATGCCTTCCATTGCCTTGAACTTCAGGGTTGAAAATTCAGGAGAAAAGAGGGCTGCAATAATCACCCTTGTCTTTTAAAAACACCTTGAAGTAGCTTCCGTGAGCGAGGCGCACATAAGTAAACACCACATTGCTCGTTAATATGGTTCAAGATCTGCAGGAAGGGTCTGCAGTGTTCTATACAAATGAAGCTTTGCTCACCAAATGGATGATTGTGAAGGATCTGAGTATCAGTGGTGTCGAAGTAAATAAATAAATAAATAACCAGGAATAAATAAAAATAGAGTGCGCTTCACTAAGGGACATCTCCGTACCTCTATCTCCGTGCTTTCTCAAAACCTCATTAGGTGCAGCTTTACAATAGGTGGATAGAAGCTGGGTTTTATGACTAGTTGCTCTTCTTGGGGGCTGTGCCCTCAAAATGCCAGTGAAGAACGGCTGATGAAGAGATGTGGTTTCCCTCAGAATGAGGCCAGGCGACAGGTTTTGTAGGAGTTCTCCTTGAGGCTGTCAAATATTGCTTTGGTTCCATTCTGCCAGTGTAGCACCAGATCCATTGGGGTCTTCCCAGCCTAATCAAAATACATGAGGAAATTTGACTTCCAGATGGGAGGCATCTATAAATTCACATCCTCTGTGTGTGTTTAATGAGGTAATGGGTAGGTGTATGCTTTACTGAACTGTTTTATGCTTTCCACTATGAGTGATTTGCAGTTTATATTCAAATCAGCTCTTTACTGTTTCTCACCGTAATGCCTTTGGCGTTTCAGAGTAGCACTGTTTGTTGTTGTTGTTATGGTGGTTGTTGTTCTTCTTGTTCTTGTTGTGTTTCCCTATCCTGGGACTATCCCAGGTTTGGGTAAAAATCCCTGATCCCTAGGTAGTAGATGGCAAGAGCACGCAAAGTCATTTCTAAATTCACAAAATGTCTCTCTGCACCTCCAGAATCCTACAGAATGGGTATGGGGAAGTAGTAGTCAAGAACTAGTTCCTATCAGTTTGGAAAATGATTCCTGATTGATAAAAACTGGTAGTAAACGAGCTGCTTTGACACCCTGGCTGACGTCCTTGGGCACCCTTCAGAGTGACTATTGCTCAGAAGGGTAGAGTTTTCACAACTGCTCAGAAGTTACACTGGGATCTCCCAGGAAATTTCATTTTTCTTGGAGGTGGTGTCAATGATGTGTAAGTCATTTTTGAGACCAGAATTCGTTGCCCCTTATGCATGTGTCTCAAGACATTTATAAAAACGAAAACCATGTCACCTCTCAATCCTTGTCTTTAAGTATGAAAAGTCTTAAACTTTTTCACCTCTATTCATTTGGAAGTCTCTTTAACTCAAGAGACTGCAAACTGGCAGCTTTGAGATGCAAATCAGGCTAGAGACTTGTTTTGTTTGGGCCCAACCAGAGTTCAGATTTTTTAAAAGTTGGAATTAATTGGCAACAGCTGGAAATTAGATTTCCCAGCTGCCTTTGTGGGCTCTCTGAAGAAATCAGGAGAGTTGGTAGCATGATCCCTGTGGATCCACAGAGCAGCAAGGGACTGGGCTAGGGAAGGGCCCTTTAAAAGTTTTGTGTGCAGACCCCTGCTGCCACCATTTAAGTAATTTAGGTGCTCTGCCTGCCATGCGCTTACTTGAACTAGTGGCCCTGTAACCTTCATTTTGGAGCCTCCCACCTCTGTAGCATCTTCCTTGAGAATCACTCATCAGGATACATGATGACAGAGTTTTAGACAACGATAGAATAATGTATTGTGTGTCGTTTCTGGTTCCCTTCAATATGGTGTCCAGTGGCTTACAGGTCCAGTGGGGAGCATCCAGCCTTTGGGTCATTGACATTAATAGTTCCTGGACCCTTATGCTATGGTCTCATCGTTCAGAACCATTGGTATATTTTGGGCTGTTCCTCCATGAATTCCTTCATCTCTTCTCTGTTAGAATTTATCTCCTAATTTTATAGCTACTTACACAGTCTCCCCAAATATGTAAGCTATTTCTTTCTGCTGCTAGTGTCTCACTGCCTAAAAGAAATCATATTTTCTGCAGTTTTGGAGATTTCATTAAATCTACTCTTTCTCTGGTAATTTATTTAAATTATTAGATAAGATCCATTTCACTATCAAGGGACCCTACTATTAACACTTTCCCATCCAAGCAGTCTCTACTTATTGCTTTCTTTGTTCTTATCACTGAGACAGTTTTGGTGGGTGGTGGGGGGGGGGTTTTATGATAAAATATTACTCTCAGTCTCATAGTAGCACAATAAGGGGAAGAAATTATTCACCGTATACGATGACTGGGGTTTTCTTTTCCTTCTTTGTAAAGTGATTCTCCACCAAATCTTTCAAATTATTTCTTTAGTAATTTATATCCATTCCTCTCAGTGATATTTTTAAAGCTTATATTAGATGATGTTTGTCTGGGAATCGGGACCATGAGGAAAAGTTGGTTCTACTCCCTGGCTTGCAGATGAAGCTAAATTAACACGTACTTGTAGAAGGGACTTATATGAGCATTTTCAGGGCCTAAATATAGGAAATTATTTTGAGGGATATGCAGATAAACCAAAGTGGAGAATGGATAGAAATTATCTCAAAAATATAGGCAACAGCATGTGTAGCCTTGGAAGAAAGAGGTAGTAGCATATCATGCTGTTGTAAGGGGTGGGGGGGGAGTACTCAAAATTACTCGTATTAGATATTGATTAATTTCAGTGCATTGGCTCTTGGCCACATTGACTGCTGTGGGATTTTATCACTTCAGGAATGGTGCCTGTCTTTATTCCTGACTACCCCAGGCCTTGCTCAGCCAGGGGTGGCCAAGGCAGATTATCCTTGGACTTGGGAAGAGGCGCAATTTGACCTGTATTTTCAAGACCAAATTTTAAAAGGATCACTAGACACTGTACCAGCGCTGAAGCCATAGCAGTCACGTTGGGCTACACCTGCCTCTGACCAGGTGACCTTGCCAAGGTTAGCAACATCGTTATAGGGACAGAGGCATTTAAAGCATCAAAAGGCTGTCCCCAACCCTGAAATCCTACTACCGTGGGACTATTTTCAAGATATGCTTTTGTGAAGAACAAAGCTTGCAAGCAGAGACTACTTAGTTGGGGTACTTACACAATTCTTGATGTTGAGGTCAGCCCCGTATGTAATTAGGAGCCTGATCATCTTGTAACGGTTCAGCCTCACAGCATCGTGCAGAGGGGTGTCTCCTTCCTAGAGAAGCAGAGTCAACAGGCCGAAGGTGGGTCTGAGGACAGGAAGTGGATCCCATAAGGGTACCAGGTTCGGGGAGGGATTTCAGATTAAGTGAGGGCTGAGGCCGCAGGAGGCAGAGCTTTGCCCAGGTACTCACTCGGTCTTTGGCGTTGAGGTCCGCCTCACAGGCGATGAGATGCTCTGCACACTCGTAGTGGCCAGTCCTCACCGCCACGTGCAGGGCTGTGCTGAGCAGCTGGGAAATTGAAGATTGCAACTGATTTGCTGGGTTCGGGGTCAGAGGCTGTCCCGGACCCCAAAACATGTGTGAGGGGGACAAGTGGCCACTCTGGTGCCCCACACGGCATGAACTTCCTGCTGACCCAAATGGTGAGGTGGCTTTGCGAGAGAAAGGGGACGGGGAGGAAGAGGCCAAGGAGGGGGAAGAGGCCAAGGGTGGTAGAGGGGAGGGGAGGAGAGGAGAAGTACCTTATCCCGAGCACTGATTTTTGCTCCTTTATTCAGCAGCAGTTTTAAGACATCCAGGTTTCCTCCACGGCTTGCCCAGTGGATGGCTGTGGATTCAAGCTATAGCAGAAGGTAAACCGGCATAAAAAGGAACTGGTCAGAGGAGTTAGCACTTGGTTTCTGAGGCCCAGGAATACCCAATTTGCTAGGGCATCCACTGTGACACTGGGTTGTCCCCCTCTGGATTGCTGATTCTAATTATCGTAGCTGAAGGCTCTGGCCAGATGCTTTAGCTAAACTAGATATGTGTGGACGTGAGCATATGCGCTCCTGTGTGTGTATCTGTGTGCATGTATTTGCATCATTAANTTGGTAAAAGTATAAAAACTACAACTTACAGAGAATTTCCACCTGCCAGCAAAGTGCTACACACTTTCAGTGGGTTGATCCCCCCAGCAGGTGTGACTGCCCTCATTTTGCAGGTGAGAAAACCAAGTCTGCAAAACAGTCAAGTTTCTTGTCCAAGGCAACGCAGCTAGTAAGTATCAGAATAGATATTCAAACCCACATCTGCCTGAAACTCTCAGCCACTTTTGCCAAATAGACTCAGAAGTTCTAGACAAATGCATTTTAAAATTCTGGCAGAATACAAGTAGTTCCTTCCAGGAGATTTTAATCCGGGGCTGCCACCTCTTCCTGTGTCCCTGTTGTTTTTGTCTCATCTCTTGCTGGCTCTCTGCTGTCATCTGCACCAGCACAGCCTCTGTACCTCAGCTGCCACCGCCGGTCGTCACTGCACACTGCGCTTACTCTTAGGAGCTGCCGTCTTCCCTGCTCTGGTATATTCCTGCCTTCCAAATCACACACTCATGGATTTGAGTGTCTTTTCATGCAAACTTTATTTATTTTTTATTGTTTTTCTGTGTGTTTGTCTTTTGGGTTCAATTTCGTTCAAGTTCTTTGGACTTTTTTTAATATCCCTTTTCCGCTTTGTCATAAAGTCAAATTGAGCTGCATTTAAATAAATAAAGCATATTCCCAGCTCAGTCCGCAGTTCACAAAATATGCTGTATGCTGGCCTTTGTAGAAATCACACTGGTTGAATTATTGAGGTCTGAACAGCAGCTACTTTCCATAGATGCAATTCATTCCGTAGGCAGTTTAGCCCTCAACCTCACTGATGGCATCTATCACATAAGGTGTACAGCTAGAGAATTCTGACACATGGCTGGCAGCCACGGGGCCACGAGCAGTCTGTCGTGGATAATGGAAGGACAGGGACACTGAGAGGCAAGTGCTGACTGTATTACTTCTCAGTAATGCTACTGACTTGATACTGACCCAGCTCTCTGATGAGGATGTTGAATTCCATGCAGAGGCTTTCCCTTTCTTCTTTTCCCTGGAACACTCCTCTCCTTTTCAGTATGTATGGGAAATACTTTCCACATGACCTAGTTTCATCTCCCAACTTCCCTTTGTATGGAGAAATGAGCTTTCGCCCTGTTCTCTCAGATCAATTTTCAATCCAATCAACCCCATTTTTCATTGTAGGTTTTCTCAAGCTTCATATAGTCTACTTATTTTGGCTCATTGCCAAACAAAGAAATATATTTACCATATCACGGAATTCGATCTGGGCTCCAGCTTCCATTAACTTCTCTACAATTGCCAAGTGTCCTTCTAAGCAGGCTCTGTGAAGGGCTGTTCGTTTATACTGTCAGAATAGAGATTTAAAAAGAGATAGCGATGCATATGAAAGTGAGCATAAATGCTTTCTAAGGGGTGTGGTACTGGGGACTCTAGTGACCTAATTGATAGAAACTCAAGTGCTTATTTTGGAATCAGAACTGCCAAATTTACTGACATTGCAGAACTAGAACAAATATCCTACAACTGAGGTTTGAGTTTCCTGCAAGTACATTTCTAAGTGCTCAGAGGTCTATGTGGAGGGATGTGAATTTAAAGTTCAAAACTATCCAAATGCTGACATTTCTCTTTTTTGAATTCTGTGCCTTCATTGTTTGTGTAGAATTTGCCATGCAGCTCGGATGGCTTTCTTCCATCTGGGACTGTTGCTAGGTTGAATATTAAAAAGTATTCAACTCTTTTTTTTTTTTTAAGAGAATGGGGGACGGGCATCTGGGTGGTCCAGTCAGTTAAACCTCTGAGTTTGGCTCAGGTCATGATCTCATGGTTTGTGGGTTCAAGCCCCGCATCATGCTCTGTGCCAACAGCTCAGAGCCTGGAGCCTGCTTGGGATTCTGTGTCTCCTTCTCTCTGTCCCTCCCCCCTCTCGCGCGCTGTCTCTCTCTCTCAAAAATAAACATTAAAAAAAAGAGAGAAAGAGAATGGGAGACTCATTTTTAGTTCACCTTCTGAAATGATTCTCCAGCCAGAAGAGGATACAAAAAGGAGTAGAAGAAGACTTTGTATGAATGGATCAATAGGCTATCTGGCCTAGAACAATTGTTGGCATTATTCACTCCAGTATGCTCTATTTACAGATAAGAAAACTGAGGTCTAGAAAATGCAAATTAGCTGCTAAAAGTCAAACAGCTAAGTAGTGATAGGCCGCCACTTGAATTCCAATCCACAGATTCCCTGTGTATCGCTAATGTGTTTGGGTACGATCAAGGATGATGCTGGGGTGCCTGGGTGGCTCAGTCAGTTAAGCGTCCAACTCTTGGTGTCTGCTCAGGTCATAATCTCATGGTTTGTGAGTTCAAGCCCCACATCGGACTCTGAGCTGACAGTGCAGAGTCTGTTTGGGAATCTTTCTGTCCTTCCCTGACTTGTGTTCTCTCTCTCATTCTCATCAAAATAAATAAACAAACAAATTTTTTTTTAAAAAAAGATGATGCTGTTATGTATTTCTCCAAAAGGGATTTGTTGGCTCTGCCTTATTAGAAGTCTATCCCAAGAATATAAAAAGTTAAAGACAAACTGGAAAATCAGCCAGAGGTCCCCAAAAAATGATGCAATCCACAGCACTAATCCAGCCTCTTTTTTTCTGGATGGCTGTACTATCCTAATACGCTACCGGCATATGTGGTAACAGCTGGGGAGACTGTTTCAGGTGGACTGGTTTTTGGCACCATGTTAGCAAGGCTGAAGTTAAGCATAAGAAACACAAAATTAATGAGCTGGATTTTGCAGTGCTTTGTATAAGCCTTACCTCATCACAGACATCTGGATTGTTCTTGTCTGACAAGAATTTTTCTACTACTGGCAGCTTATTCTCCAGGGCAGCCTTCAGNACCGCGAGCTTTCCAATATTCAATGAAACCCTCCACAGATCTTTCTTCCCCTGTAGCCTAATGCTGGACGTGTAGTACCACAAAAAGCAGGCGTTCTTACAATGATTTCAGATTCAGATTCCTTTACGACCAAAACTTTAGTCTTCCTGTATTTTTTCCTTTTCTTCAGTTGAATGATTACTTCAAGGTCTTCTAAATTTTCAAGCTTTGATCTTTGTTCTAGTTTTTTCTTCTTGAGCTAAAAAAGAAATCCATATTTCAAAATATGGTGAGTTCTACTGACAGGCAATCTGATTGTGTCTAAACAAAAATCTGCAAGGTCTGAGAGGAGTATGTGAACAGTTTGAGAAAGAAAGAGGAAGGGAGGGAGGGAGGGAGGAAGGAAGGAAGGAAGAGAAAGAAAGAAAAGGAAGGAAGGGAGGGAGGGAAAGAGAAAAAGAAGGAAGGAAGGAAGGGAGGGAAAGAAAGAAAAGGAAGGAAGGAAGGGAAAGAAAAAGAAGGAAGGAAGGGAAAGAAAGAAAAAGAAGGAAGGAAGGAAGAGAAAGAAGGAAGGAAGGAAGGAGGAAGGAAAAGAAAGAAGGAAGGAAGGAAGGAAGGAAGGAAGGAAGGAAGGAAAGAAAACAACTTTAAAACTAATCTTTGATTTTGACTTAGTGACTTCTTACTCAAGTATTTAGGAGTCTAAGTTTTCAGCTAATGGCCTTTTTCTTCACTTCTCTTGCTTGTAGCATCAGCTTTCGACTAATTGGAGATAGGATCTAGTTTGTAAGTGATGATTTTGTAATCCTTTCCATAAACAAACCCCAGATTTCTGTAGAATTTATTATTTAACTCGAAAGAACCCAACAGTAAGTATTAAGCTCTGAAATATCAGTGCCAATCTCTTTCAGGTGGCTTACTAAGAAACAGACTGTCCTGGGACTACCACTAACTAATGCATGTTTTATCTGTGATTAGTAAGCAATGCAAATTCACCCGGCAACACAGAAGTTGTCAGCACAGATAGTGAATGCAGCCCAGCAATGATTCACGGACCACAAACCACGTTACTGAGAAAAAGAGGTCTCTCTTGCTTTGGATTAACTAGACTGTGTATGACCTCAGAAAGTCACTGGACTTGTGTCTCTTTCCAAGTCTTCCAATCAGAAGATGATCATAGAACAGTCAATCATTGATTTGGAATACAGAGGTGATAGTTTTGTTAAAGAATTAGTTCCTACAACCCGCCCTATAAAAGTTGCTTCTTATGGGTTTGAATTTCGCAGAGAAACATCTTTGGAATGGTTGCATTTATTTTGGTTTTCTCTTTTCTCCTTCCTGCCTGGCACCTCTTTGCCTTGCCCCACCCCCAACTTCCCACTAGTGGATTCCGTGGAAGCTCCTTACCTCTGCCTCTCGCTCTTTCTCAATTTTCCACTGCTGCTCCCCCAGGCTCAGGGAGTGGGCTGGAAGTGTTTTCAGATCCTCTTGCTTCTCTACAGTAACAGCAGCTTCATACTCCCCATCTCTGAAATCCTCGGGGAGGAACTCCCCAGTCTCCCCACTGCTATTCTTTTTCCCTGTGACCTAGGAGGGAAGAAAATTGTAGGGTCAGAAGAAGCAGGATCTGTCCTGGGGTCATTCTCCAAAGAGGATGCTGAAGGAGGGCTCTGGTCCTCCCTGGCTGGTGACAGCCACCTCTGCGAGGTGTGCTCTCAGATCCCAGGCTGGGACACACTGCGGCCATATCCCAGGATTACCTTCAGGTGATCATCCTATTCTTTAGGTAAATCAAGGCTTAGATTAGGTTGATATGTTTACATCCACATTTAATCCACCGAATCATATTTCTCCTAGGAAAATTGTAACCCCTCCATGATTATTTAAGATTCTTCTATTTAAGGTACTTTTGATGATACTTGGCCTTGAATTATAAAGTTTCCAGACATATTCTCTCAATAAAACTTCTTCCCTAGGGCATCCTCATACCTGCCTGTGAATCCAAGCTTTGGTAAGAAAACCAAAGGAGAGCATAAGAAATAGGAAATATGGAGAGAAGCCATTACTACCAGCTCCATTTTTCCAATTTCACTTATTTCATCACATACGCCAACCATTTTCTATAGATGACCTCAGAGTACCTGTGCATTATGCCTGAATAAAAGGACATTTCCATTTCCAAATACAGATCAAGACCGAACTGGTTTTCATTGCGAAATGATAATGTGTCTTACGTACCAGCTCTTCTACCTTCATCACCATCATGTCTTCCTGAAGTTCTGTTCGTCTGTGTGTGTTTTCTCCTGTGGAATGAATCCCTTGAGTCGGCCCTGCTGAGCCCCTCCACCCTGGTCAGCTTATATAGCTAGCGCTGGGTGAGATAATCTTCCAACCTGGGAGCCTAAGTAACACCCCCGCCCCCACCCGTGGCCAACTCAGAGGCAGGTGAATTTTCATTCCAGACTCAGTGTCTGGGAAGCAGAAGAGGGAGGGGATGACAAGTAACCCCACTTAATATGTGAATCAGGAAGAAATGTGAGAGGGCCATTCCTTTGGCGGTGACCACACCGCTCAGCAATGCAAGTCATCTTTTTATCGAGAAGCCAGGGGACAGCTGTCTGTTGCTATTGCACCACAGCGCTGCCCCTGTTCCTTCTTTGTCAGCTTTCATATGACTAACCCTATCAAGAAAATGTAAATACCCCACATATCACACTGCCAATAATATCTTGCTGATAACCAGACTTATCAACACTTCACTTGGGGGAAGTGTTGCTTCAGGACATCCTATTCGTGGGTAAACAGTCTGAGAGGAAAGGATATGGGGTCCTAATGGCCCTCGTCTATATCTGTTTGGAATTCTCTGGACTGATGTCTGGGGCTAAAAAGGCCCCATGACATGCCATCTTACCATCATTGTAAGAAATTGAAAGCATTCAGTGATGCACTTTTATTTTATGGTGTCACTGGCCATAATTAGCACATTACATGCTCACTGTCATCTAAAACTGCATACTTACTGGAGCCTTTTTGATTCAGATGGTCCCAAGAAAGATTATAGGAGATCAGTTATTAGCAATGGCATGGTGTTGATTAGGTCACAGAGCCAAAGTTCTCAGATGCTATCGGTAAAACACTCGCCTGTGGAAGCTTGTCAAAAATGCAGATCCCCTGGCCCCACTCCAGGCATTCTGAATCGATTTATGGTGGGTCCTTGGAATCTGTATTTTTCAAAGCACCCACATAACTCTGATGCATCGGGGTTTGACCCACATTGCTAGAGGAGCAGAGAGCTTTGCTCTACGGAGGGATGAAGCAGACCCCTGTTTCTGGTTTCTCATCTGAGGTGTTAAATCATGTAAAAATAGTTAGGTCTTATTACGGTTCAAGAAGAAACTAGGATTGTACCTTCAAAGCCATTTAAAACCTTAATGTTTTCAGTAAGAGGAAAAAAAAAAAGGGAAGAATGAGAGAAAAGAAGTATTAATGGAGGGGAGTATTAGGATCTATGTTGACCTTTCTGGATCTGTCATGCCTCAGACTTACTCATCCCACAAAACATGGCTGCCATTCTCTTCTCCCCTTGAACTGATCAGCCCATGGACATTCTCTGCAACTGTCAGAATGAGATATTGACCCCCAAAGAAAAAGCATAGGTAAAGAAGAACCCTCCTAATAACTCCTGTATCTGTTCTGGTCCCCTAATGTTCTTTCCTAAAAGGAGTTTTACTTAAAGGAAATCTGGTTGAGGTGAACATAGCTGTTACTTCATTAGTTTCTTCATCTAAGTAAGAAATAGCCATTTTAGCTTTTCCTACCATTTCTTGTGGCTTTTTGTTACAGGCTTGACCCAAACTGAGGATAGTATTAGGACATATCTTTGGGGAAGTGTCATGGGTTGTTTAAGGGTCTTTAAAAAAAATTTTTTTAATGTTTTATTTATTTCTGAGAGAGAGAGAAAGAGAGAGAGAGACAGTATGGGCAGGAGAGGGTCAGAGATAGGGAGGTACAGAATCTGAAACAGGCTCCAGGCTCTGAGCTAGCTGTGAGCACAGAGCCCGATGCGGGGCTTGAACCCATGAACCGTGAGATCATGACCTGAGCCACCCAGGCGCCTCTGTTTAAGGGTCTTGAATATGGAATTTCACAGCTGTTAGTGCCCTCAAAGTTTGAGGAAGACCAGTGCTTTCATTTTGCAGAGGGTGGTGAGGCATAGAAATGTTGAGTAACTTGCTTCCGATATACAGCTGTTTGGTGGATACTAAGTTGAAGAGTTTTCATTCCATCCAGTAGAAGCAGAGAATCACTGAGCACAGAGCAGATTTTCAAGGGCAGGTCGTACCTAGAGCCACTCAGGGCCCTTCATACCTAGAGCCACTCAGGGCCCAACCCAAACTGGTAAAAGGCTGTTCAGTGTTCAGATCACCTCAAAAAATGCAAGTGGAGGTGGGTTGGATGGCTCATCAAGCCCTGCTCTTCCTCTAGTCACTGAGTTTTCCCTGCAAGCCTGGCTGATTCTGTCTGGAAGGCTCCAGGAAGTCTTGAAAAGAACTTCGCAGAGGCTGACAGCTGAGGATGGCTGACGGAATGGGCTGAACCTAGAGAAAGGAGTGAGCTGGGAAGGACCTCCATTATTGTCAGGTCAGCAAAATCCCTGTCGCACCTCCCCACTCCTCTTTCCCCCATGTTGATCCAGGCAGCATTATAAAACCACATAAGATTTGCTCTTCAAAAAGCGATTCTAGGGGCGTCTGCGTGGCTCAGTCACTTAAGCCTCCAACTCTTGATTTCAGCTCAAGTCATGATCTCACAGTTCATAGACTGAGGCTTGCATCAGAAAATTCTCTCTCTCTCTCTCTCTGTAAATAAATAAGTAAACATTAAAAACAGTGATTCTGGATACATTTAGCTCCCTAACAACACATAAGACAAAATTGTGGTTTCAAATCATTCTTATTCATCAAAATTGAGAACAGAACTTCTCAATGAGAGGCAAGTTCTCTGTCATTTGTTTTTAAAGAATCCCCTTCCTGTAAAAAGTTCACCTAGTGGAGTAAATTCTGAAAAGTGTGTATTTGGCTGGATCATACTCTCAAACTAGGCATAACCTTTCCTGCCCAAGGTGAATTAAGACCAAAAAAAAATCTCCAAGATGGTTCTACAATTATTTAACAACCCAGGGAAATTGTTCCTGAGCTTTGCCAGAATTACCCCCATGATCCTTTCCCCCAGTTTCTGCAGTGTTTATGCATTTTCAGTGAGACCAGAATTATAATCCTGTTTGTGGAGAAAGTGAGGCAGAGGAGCAGAGCCTATACAGCACTTACTGTCACCCAGCGTTCCAAAGACTTGCCCAGACACCACCCTGGTTGTGATGCCAGAGCTCAGCTCCAAGAACAATTTCATCTCTCCAAATTTTTGGACATTGTACTTCCATGTACTTCATTATATGTCTACTAAGATTTTTTATTATATTTTCTCAATTATGTAAGTAATATATGCATGTAATTGTTAAAAATTAAAGATGACACAGAGTGTTGCTTAATTGCAATCTCACTGAGTGTTGATTTGATACTTGATTTTTTTTCACTCGATAACATGTCTTAGGGATTGTCTTCTACCAGTGCAAACAAACCTATTTCATTATTTTAATCATCCGCATCTCTTTCCATGTGTGGACACACCATTGCTCATTTAGCCACCTCTCCTATCTATGGATATTTAGGCTGTTTTTCAAAACAGTCACTTTTATTTGCTACAATCAAAGGCATTTCATGGCACATAAAATTTTATTGTTATTAACACTTCTTGTCCTTAGAACCCCCGCTTTGATACTAAAAAGGAAGCACTCCAAGGACTGTGGCCAGATTCTGGCTCAGAAGACACCTTGTTCCACTGTCGCACTTACAATTGCTCATTTTGCCGTCTCTCTTAATAGCCTTCCCAGGGCCAGCTGCTACTCACCTCCCCTGGCTCAGAGAAGTGGCTGACTTTGCCTGACTAGGAATCCAAGTATCCTTACAGCCAAGCCATGGCTCAGTTACACACTTGAAAATGCCAAAGTGAGGTCACAAAAGTGAAGCAAACATGGCTCAAGGTTGTTTCCTCTCCACTAACAAGGAATGGAATCACCTGTGTTTGAAAAGCTGAACACACTGGAGACATTTTGAGCAGGATTGTGATATCTGCCTTCATCTCCTCTCAAAGGACAAAGTCAAGACTAAAGTCCTCTTCTACCCAGGGCTCTGGATACAAAGTGCAACGCACACTGCTGTAAACCACGGGGCACAGGCTTCCTTTTTGCAGGTATCAGTGGCCCCTGGTGAAAGAAGTAGGTGAAGGCTGTAGTTCTCACTGCCACACCTTGGAGCAGGTGCTTTGTTCTAGTTTATTACATGCCTCAACCCAAATGCTGCTACACATATGAACCCGTGTCAGCCAACAGATGCACAGAGCCACATGGACTATTCTGTAACTCAGTGAAGCCAGTCCCAACTTAGGCCCTCATACAACAAACAGCATAAAATGTTCAGCTGAGGCAAATGAAACCACATCCTAGCACCACATTTCAGCTGATTTTCTGATCTAATCAAATGACAGAACGTTTCAGGTATGGCCCAATACATGATCTGACAGAGTCCTCGTACTCACTGTGGGTCTAGGTCTCCAAAGGCCATAACAGAACGTCTGACACAGAGCAGCACCAAATATTTAGCTGACTCCTAGCAGGACCACTACATGCTTTTCTAGCCAAACCGCATGTCTTGAATCCTCCTTTCAATGACAAATAATCTGCAATATGTCTAATGCTAATTAACAAAGAATTCTGCAGTACTAATTAAATGTAAAGAGTAAAGACAGTTAAAGTGCTTGGTGGGGGGTGGAGGGTAGCCTCTTCTGGAACATGCACAGCTGATTGGCATCTTATAAATCCTAACCACAAGTGTAATGTGCCAGCCAGGGCACCTCGGATGTAAATTACTATTTCCCAGTGGTTCTCAGGGCTGGGTGCATCTTAGAATTGGCTATGAAGCTTTTAAAAGATGCTAATACCCCAGCCTCACCCTGCGTACATGAAATCTGAATCTTTGCTCTAAGTTCCAGGTATTGGCATTTAAAAAAAATTCTCCAGTTGATTCTAATTTCCACCCAGCATTGAGAATAACAGCAAAGATACAGATTCAAGTGAATGTGTATGTAAATATGCATACATACATTTTTAAAAATTAGTTAGCATATAGTGCAACAATGAGTTCAGGAGTAGATTCCTTAATGCCCCTTGCCTATCTGGCCCACCCCCCTCCACCCCTCCACACAAACCCTCCAGCAACCCTCAGTTTGTTCTCTGTATTTAAGAGCCGCTTATGTTTTGTCCTTCTGTTTTTATATTAATTTTGCTTCCCTTCCCTTATGTTCATCTGTTTTGTATCTTAAAGTCCTCATATGAGTGAAGTCCTATGATATTTGTCTTTCTCTGACTAATTTTGCTTAGCATAATACCCTCTAGTTCCATCCATGTTGTTGCAAATGGCAAGACTTCATTCATTTTGATTGCCGAGTAATCATTGTGTGTGTGTGTGTGTGTGTGTGTGTGTGTGTGTGTACCACGTCTTCTTTATCCATTCATCCACAGATGGACATTTGAGCTCTTTCCATACTTTGGCTATTGTCAGAGGTATGGCTATAAACATTGGGTTGCATGTTCCCCTTCGAAACAGCATACCTGTATCCTTTGGATAGATACCTAGTTGTGCAATTGCTGGGTGGTAGGGTAGTTCTATCTTTAATTTCTTGAGGAACTTCCACACTGTTTTCCAGAGTGGCTGCACCAGTTTGCACTTCCACCAGCAGCGCAAAAGAGATCCTCTTTCTCCGCATCCTCTGTTTGTTGCCTGAGTTAATACTAGCCATTCTGACAGGTGTAAGGTGGTATCTCATTGTGGATTTGTATGTACTTCCCTGATGATGAATGATGTTGAGCATTTTTTCATGTGTTGGCCGTCTGTATGTCTTCTTTGGAGAAGTATCTATTCATGTCTTTTGCCCATTTCTTCACTGGGTTATTTGTTTTTTCGGTGTTGAGTTTGATAAGTTCTTTATAGATTTTGGATACTAACCCTTTATCTGATACGTCATTTGCAAATATCTTCTCCCAATCCGTCAGTTGCCTTTTAGTTTTGCTGATTGTTTCCTTCGCTGTGAAGAAGCTTTTTATTTTGACGAGGACCCAATAGTTCATTTTTGCTTTTGTTTCCCTTGCCTCTGGAGACTGTTGAGTAGGAGTTGCTGCCAAGGACAAAGAAGTTTTTGCCTGCTTTCTCTTCAAGGATTTTGATAGCTCTCTGTCTTATGTTTAGGTCTTTCATCCATTTCGAGTTTCTTTTTGTGTATGATGTAAGAAAATGGTCCAGGTTCATTTTTCTGCATGTTGCTGTCCAGTTTCTGCATGTTCGTGGATATCTATAGATATATGTTACTCGCTCTAACTCGTCCTTCCCAGGACCACTTGCTGAAGAGACTTTCTTTATTCCATTGGATAGCCTTTCCTGCTTTGCCAAAGATTAGTTGGCCATACATTTGTGGGTCCATTTCTGGGTTCTCTATTCTGTTCCATTGATCTGAGTGTCTGCTTTTGTGCCAGTACCATACTGTCTTGATGATTACAGCTTTGTAGTACAGTTTGAGGTCTGGGATTGTGACGCCTCCACTTTGGTTTTCTTTTTCTAGATTGTCTTGGCTATTTGGGGTCTAACTAGAAGTTCCATACAAATTTTAGGGTTGTTTGTTCTAGCTCTGTGAAAAATGCTGGTGTTATTTTGGTAGGTATTGCATTGAATATGTAGATTGCTTTGGGTAGTATCGGCATTTTAACAATAGTTGTTCTTCCTATCCAGGAGCATGGAATATTTTTCCATTTTTTTGATGTGTCTTCTTCAATTTCTTTCATAAGCTTTCTATTGTTCTCAGTGTATAGATTTTTCACCTCTTTGGTTATATTTATTTCTATTTTATGTATTTTTTTTGTTTTTTGGTGCAATTATAAATGGGATCGATTCATTGATTTCTCTTTCTGTTGCTTCATTATTAGTGTATAGGAATGCAACTGATTTCCGTGCATTGACTTTGTATCCTGCAACTTTGCTGAATTCATGGATCAGTTCTAGCAGTGTTTTGGTGGAATATTTTGGGTTTTCAATATAGAGTATCAGATCTGTGAAGAGTGAAAATTTGACCTCCTCTTAGCCAATTTGGATGCCTTTTATTTATTTGTGTTGTCTGATTGCTGAGCCTAAGACTTCCAATACTATGGTGAATAATAGTAGTGAGAATGGACATCCCTGTCTTGTTCCTGATCTTAAGGGGAAGACTCTTAGATTTTCCCCTCTGAAGATGATATTAACATTGGGTCTTTCAAATGTGACTTTTTTGATCTCGAGGTATGATCCTTCTATCCCTACTTTCTTGAGGGTTTTTATCAAGAAAGGATGCTGTATTTTGTCAAATACTTTCTCTGCACCTATTGAGAGGATCACGTGGTTCTTGTCCTTTCTTTTATTGATGTAATATATCACATTGATTGTTTTGCAGATATTGAACCAGCCCTGCATCCCAGGTATAAATCCCACTTGGTTGTGATGAATAATTTTTTTTAATGTATCGTTGGATCCGATTGGCTAGTATCTTGTTGAGGATTTTTGCATCTGTGGTCATCAGGGAAATTGGTCTATACTTCTCCTTTATAGTGGGGTCTTTGTCTGACTTTGAATTCAAGGTAATGCTGGCATCATAGAAAGAGTTTGGAAGTTTTCCTTTCATTCTAGTTTTTGGAACAGCTCCAAGAAAATAGGTGTTAACTTTTTAAAAAGTTTGGTAGAATCCCTCCGGAAAGCCATCTGGCACTCGACTCTTGTTTTTTGGGAGATTTTTGATTACTAATTCGATTTCCTTACTGGTTATGGATCTATTCAAATTTTCTATTCTTCCTGTTTCAGTGTTGGTAGTTTATATGTTTCTAGGAATTTGTCCATTTCTTCCAGATTGCTCATTTTATTGGCATATAATTGCTCGTAATATTCTCTTATTGTTTGTATTTCTGCTGTGTTGTTTGTAATCTCTCCTCATTTATTCTTGATTTTATTTATTTGGGTCCTTTCTTTTTTCTTTTTGATCAAACTGGCTAGGAGTTTATCAATTTTATTAATTCTTTCAAAGAACAGCTTCTGGTTTCATTGATCTGTTCTACGGTTTTTTGGTTTCAATAGCATTGATTTCTGCTATACTCTTTATTATTTCCTATTTTCTGCTGGTTTTGGGTTTTATTTGCTGTTCTTTTTCCAGCTCATTAAGGTGTAAGGTTAGGTTGTGTATCTGAGACCTTTCTTCCTTTTTTAGGAAGGCCTGGATTGCTATATACTTCCCTCTTATGACCCCTTTGCTGTGTTCCAGAGGTTTTGGGCTGTGGTGTTATCATTTTCATTGGCTTGCATGTACTTTTAATTTCCTCTTTAACTTCTTGGTTAGCCTATTCATTCTTTAGTAGGATGGTCTTTAGTCTCCAAGTATTTGTTTCCTTTCCACATTTTTTCTTGTGGTTGATTTCAAGTTTCATAGTGTTGTGGTCTGAAAATATCCACAGCATGATCTCGATCTTTTTTGTACTTGTTGAGGGCTGATTTGTGTCCCAGTATGTGATCTATTCTGGAGAACATTCCATGTGCACTGCAGAAGAATGTGTATTCTGCTGCTTTAGGGTGAAATGTTCTGAATATATCTGTTAAGTTCATCCAGTCTAGTGTGTCATTCAGAGCCATTGTTTCCTTGACTTTCTGTTTAGATGATCTGTCCATTGCTGTAAGTGGGGTGTTGAAGTACCCTACTATTATGGCATTATTATCAATTAGTTTCTTTATGTTTATGATTAGTTGATTTATATATTTGGGTTCTACCACAATTGGAGCATCCATGTTTACAATTGTTTTGTCTTGTTGGTGGATAGACCCCTTAATTGTGATATAATGCCCTTCTTCATCTCTTGTTACAGACTTTATTTTAAAGTCTAGATTGTCTGATGTAAGTAAGGCTTCTCTGGCTTTCTTTTGGTGACCATTAACATGATAGATGGTTCTCCATCCCCTTACTTTCAATCTGAAGGTGTCTTTAGATCTAAAGGTGTCTTTAGGTCTCCTGTAAACAGCATATAGATGGATCTTGTTTTCTTATTCATTCTGGTATCCTATGTCTTTTGATTGGAACATTTAGTCCATTGATGTTTAGAGTGAGGACTGAAAGATATTAATTTATTGTCATTACCTGTAGAGTTGGAGTTTCTGGTGGTGTTCTCTGGTCATTTCTAGTCTTTGTTGCTTTTGGTCTTTTTTTTTCCCTTATCTTTTCTCCCCTCAGAGAGTCCCCCTTAAAATTTCTTGCAGGGCTGGTTTAGTGGTCATGAACTCCTTTAATTTTTGTCTGAGAAACTTTTTATCTCTCCTTCTATTTTGAATGACACCCTTGCTGGATAAAGAATTCTTGGCTGCCTATTTTTCCGATTCAGCACATTGAATATATCCTGCCACTGCTTTCTGGCCTGCCAAGTTTCTGTGGATAGGTCTGCTACAAACCTGATCTGTCTTCCCTTATAGGGTAAGGAATTTTTTCCCCTTGCTGCTTTCATGATTCTTTCCTTGCCAGAGTATTTTGTGAATTTGACTATGGTATGCCTTTTTGATGATTGTTTTTTTGTTTAATCTAATGGGAGTTCTCTGTGCTTCTTGGATTTTGATGTCTGTGTCTTTTCCCAAGTTAGGAAAGTTTTCCACTATGATTTGCTCACATAATCCTACCACCCTTTTTTCTCTCTCTTCATCCTCTGGGACCCCTATGATTCTGATGTTGTTCCTTTTTAATGAGTCACTGATTTATCTAATTTTTAAATCGTGCTCTTTTGCCTTAGTCTCCCTCTTTTTTTCTGCCTCGTTATTCTCCATAAGACTGTCCTCTATATTGCTGATTCGCTGCTCTGCCTCATCCATCCTTATGGCCGTAGCATCCATGTAAGACTGCAGCTTAGTTATAGATTTTTTTCTTTCATCCTGACTAGATTTTACTTCTTTATCTCCACAGAAAGGGATTCTAATCTATTTTCAACCCCATCTAGTATTTTTATTATCATGATTCTAAATTCTGGTTCAGACATCTTGCTTGTATCTGTGTTAAGTCCCTGGCTGTCATTTCTTTCTATTCTTTCTTTTGGGGTGAATACCTTTGTTTTGTCATTTTGAAGGAAGAAAACAAATTAAGAAAGTAAGAAACATTATAATTAAAAAATTTAAAACAACACACACACACATCAAATAAATGATGCTAGATCCTTGGTGTGTTTTTGGTCCTGTTATTGAAAATAGCTTGATATATTAGAGAAAAAAGATAAAGATAAGAAAAGGAAAAAAAGGGAAAAAAAGGAAAACGTTTGAAAATTTGAAAAAATGAATACAAATAGAATAAAATGAAATGATGGAAGTAAAATAGAATTTGAGGAATTTATAAGAAAAAGTAAAAAATATAGCAGGAAAAAATTAAGGAAAATATTTTTAATAAAAATAATTTTTTTCTTTTTCTGTGTTCAAGAATAAGAAAAGAAAAGAAAAGAAAAAGAAATAAATTGAATAGCTAGACCAGTGAACAGACTGAAATACGATTGAAATTACATTGGTTTCACTTAGAAGTCAAACTATGAGGCACTTTACAGTCCGTAAACTAAGTAGGAAGAGACACTTGGGGTGCTCCTAAAGAGTTACATTGGCCCCATTGGGTGCGGCTTAGTGTAACAGCTCCATTCTCCACTAGATGGTGCTGCTTAGCTTACTGGGGTAGATTGTTTTGGCACTTGTTGGTGTGTGTACACATGCACAAGAGGAGTGAAAATGGTGTCACCCAGCTACCCAGTCTCTAGTTTTGGAACTCTATTCTCCCCAACCAGTAATCATGCACTCCTCCTTTGTTTCCGGCTTCGGTCCATTCCCCACTTTTACATCATCTGTAACCAAGCCTTCAGGTTGCCAGATGGCACCTCCCTCCTGAGTTTTGTCTCAGATGTGGCTGTGTTTCCCAACCCCTCACTTCTGAGGGACTACAGCTTTGACCCATTCTGACTGTCTGGGGGAGTGTCTCACTGAGCAATGGCTGGGTGCCTGCCTGCCCTCAGGATCATTCGTGAGACTATGATGCTGCCAGTGCCCAAAGACTGTGGCTGGGTGCCAGCCTGCCCCAGGAAAAGTTCCTGCAATGGTGTAGCCGCAGTGTTTCAGAGATTATGGAAAATCACAACACATATCTGGTGCCAGGATTCCCACTTAACATCCTTGTTCCAGCACCAGCGAATGTGGTTGTTCTCCCACTGGGACCTTTGCCTGTGGGATGGCCACACAGCCTCTACCAAATGTCCTCCCAGCAAGGGAACTGTCTCTCCCTGTGTGGCCCAAGGATCCAAAGGACCTCGCACTCTGCTTTTGGGGATTCACCCTTCCCATCAGAGCATCACCAGGTATCAAGCTGCGGAGTTTCAGACTCTGCGCTCCCCCTGTTTAAAGAGTCTTAATGGAATTTAAACCCTCTCCTTTCTCCTTTTTTTTGTTCAGTCCCTTGCATATTCTTTCTTTTCTCTCCAGATGCTTTTGGGCAAGGGTTGGGGATGCTTTCCTATACTCTCCCCCCATCTCTGTCCTCTTTCCACTAGGAAAAACAGCTCCCTGCCCTTTATGGCTTCTCTCTTCCCCCATTCACCTCTCCACACCATGTACCTGCTGAATTCTGTGGTACAGGTTGTGCAGATTGTTGTGTTAATCCCCAAATCAGTTTTCTAGGTGTGTGGGATGGTTTAGTGTTGATCTGGCTGCATTTCAGGGGTGAGAGATGCAAATAAAACATCCATGCTCTTCTGCCATCTTGGCCTCTTCCCCTATGTACATACATTCTTGAAAGTGGAGAAGGCAGTTAAGCCATCCTTATCCCAGTCTCTGAATTTTGTGGAAGACTCTGCCTTTACTAAGACTATGGAAGACACACACACACACACACACACACACACACACACACACACACACACACACAGTTTATTCATTCAACATTTATCTAGCCCTACTATGTGTCAGACATTTTTGTAGAGCTGAGATATACCAAAGCTCACAGCAGACAAATTCCCTTACCTTCCTGGAGTTTTTACAGTTTTACTGAAATATTTAAAGGAAACTGCAGACCATATAACATGATGCTTCTGCCACAAAGTGTGGAGGATGTGGGATGGGGGAATAGGGAGGCTGGCTTTTAATCCTGGTCCTGCTCTGTGTCTAGTTGATCAAGTCCTTGCACCTCTTAAAATCTCAAATCCTCTAGTTACCAAAGGAGAGCTTTGAATGAAATGATCTCTGGGGCTCTAAAATTTTATTGAGGTCTTCAAACCACTGAGTCAAAAGGTAGAAGAAATATTCATTCATGACTGCAGCATTCTATGCAGATGGCGGAGTTGATTCTCCAAAGCCTCTAAAATAGGAAAATGGTTCATTAAGCCTTCACTAGCCCCAGGTATTTCAGTCATTTTAACGACATACCCCCATTTGTTAAACATGAAAATCTCATACCTTCTGTTAACATGAATAGAAATGTCAAGATCAACTTGGGGCCAAAACCAAATCAAAGCAATAGTAATTTGGAATATGCTTTCCCAATATTCCCCAGACATTAGAGATATTCATGAAGCTTCTTCCCTCCTTCTTCCCCTCCAAGAATCCCTGCCCAAATTCTTGCCTTTGCTGGAATCCATGTAGAAAAAGGACTGAAAAATGGACAGGAAGGGCTGTCTGAGACTTTATATTAAAAGTCTCATTTCCCCCAAACAGTGGGTTCTCTTGGAGGCCCCTGCATTAATTTCCATAGTCTTAATAGGGCAGAGCCTTTAACAATCAAACTCTTAGAGGGCGATAAGGCTGAGGGGACTGTCTCTCACTTGGGGAAGAATGGGTGTGTGGGAGAATCAGCTAATGTGAATGTATAATGATTCCCCTTCCTGCCCCTGAAGTTTCTGAAAAGCTAAACTTACTTCATAAGATGAAATTTCACTCAATGGACAGTGGGATGGTAGAGTTTGCATTGAAGTAGTTTTGAAAAAAAAAAAAAAGTCTGATTGTCATAGTAACACTCTGAAAAGATTTTGATGCAACTTTGGAATTACTTCACATCCAATTACATAGGGCATCCACTTGGGGTGAGAGATAAGTGCTTCTGTGACCGCAAACATAGAAGGAAAATCCATTTAACCTTTTTAGCCAATTTATTAAAGCAGGGGAGAATTATTTTTTAAATGCAATTTCTGACTTCAGGTAAGGGGTATTGGGGAAAAAAATGTCTTGTTATAGTTTGGAGTTTCCTAATAAAAGAGAAAGTGCTGCAAGACATCTTAAGTATGGGTTCTTTGGGAAGCAGAGAAGTTTAGTGAAAAAAAAACAGTAAAAGCACTGACTGATCACTGAGTTCACTGTCTGGCCATCATGAAGGGCCAGGCTTAGGTAGGCAGGACCCTCATATTTTAAAGACTAAAACCTCCCTTTGACAAAATCTCAATAATTACAGTCTCAGTGCACATGGCTCACTCATGGCTTACCTAAATCGTGGCAGTTTTGTCTGTTTATCTCATTCTAGCTTCACAAAAGACCATCACCAACAAAAACATTCACTGAACACATGTCACAATGAGTTTTACTAGATCAAGGGAGACAGAGGTAACGGATGAAGGTCCTGTCACTGATATCCTACAGGAACTAATCCCACTCCCTTGGTTCAAAACCCTTCTTATCACTAGGTATTGTTATGTTCTTCTGGATACTGGATTTTGGCATGTAGAGAAGACTTCACTATTGTCTAGCCAGTCCCCTAATTACAGGCCTTGGATCAAGTGATACCTGAAGAAGTGGCTCATCCCAAATTGCATGCAGGGGCAGGATACAAATCCAGGTGTCCCTACTTCTGGGCTCACATTCCATCCTCAGATTAAACATGTTTCTCTTCACAAAGATATGTTAGCTGATATCTGGTGCTCCGTTCTCTTCAAAGTTAATGCCCACATATGTACTACTTCATGTTTTCTGCGTCCCCTTCTACAGAAGTTTATAGCTCTGTCACTTTAAATATATACACACACATATGTGTGTGTGTGTGTGTGTGTGTGTGTGTGTGTGTGTGTGTGTGTGTGTCTAGGCTCCCATTCCATGGGGTAATTGCTGACTTCAGGTTTGGGACAGGGAAGGTACAAGATGAGCTTAGATACTCTTTGCCAGAAGGTAAGCAGGTACTCATGGACTATGTTGGACTTGTCAGAGGAGCAACTAAGGGGCTCCTGCATCTGAATTTGGGATATGTTGATGGTTACTTATGAATGAGAAAATCTATTGGGTCCATGGTGATATTCAATAAATGAATGTTTCTATGTAAATATATAGACAAGTAAATAGAGAAAGGACAGGAAAGGGGAAGCTCTTCCTTATTGCAGAATGCCAGCTAATTAGTGTAGAGAGAAGGGTAAAATTAGAAAGTTCACCCCTGTAAAATAATTGATTCAAGCAAAAATCATCAATGAATGCTAAAACCATTTTATGGAAGGTCACTGGGCATCAGGATATTCTCATAGTACTAAAGGATCACAGAGATTATTTATTAAATAATAAGGGGCAAAAAGCACATTTAAAATGGAGACACCACTTTCACAAATGATCAAACTTATTATCGAAGGAAGTGCTAGGGCTCAGTATTGGTAAATTGTAAACTTTCCAGCTGATTCTGTTCTCCAGTATAGAGTTGAGAATACCATCCTAGGGTTGATATTTACATGAATGTGTGCGTATATATACAGATACATGTATTTTTGAAGTTGTAGTAAACTTAAGCCATTTATCACAGTCTCAGAATTGTGACAGTAAGACTCTGGGAAAAATGCATCTTTTATGCAATTTATGCATTCAGTGTTTATTTGGCCTTGTGTCTGTGGGACAACTTGACATTATGCATTTCCTGAAGTGTTGCAATAAAAAGTGCACACTATCACTTATGTAATATTCTTACTAAAAATGATTAACCTGAATCCAATCATGAGACAGTGTTCAGACAAATCCAGAATGTCGGACATTAAAAAAAAAACAACCCCAACCAGTTGGGCTCTTCAAATAGGTCAATGACTTGAAAAGCCAAACAGAAAAGAATTGGGTGTTCTAGATTAAAAGAAACTTAAAGAGACATAGCAATCAAACAAAATGCATGAACTTTGGTTGGATCCTGTAATTTAAAAAACAAAAGCCATAAAATGCATTTTGGGGAAAATTAAAGAAATTTGAATATAACTTGTATTTTAAACACTATTAATGAAAGTCATTTTTAAAGTATATTTATTTGTTTTTGAGAGAGCGCACAAGCAGGGGAGGGACACAGAGAGAGAGGGAGAGAGAGAATCCCAAGCAGGCTCCACACTGTCAGCACAGAGCCTGATGGGGGAGCTGGATCCCACCAATGGTGAGATCATGACCTGAGCCAAAATCAAGAGTACTCACCGACTGAGCTGCCCAGGTGCCCCTAATGAGAGTATTATATGCAGTAGTGGTTTTGAGGTAATGTAGGAGGGTGTCCCTATATACTCTGAATTATTTAGTGGTGAGGTGTCATAATACCTACTTCCAAAAGGTTGCAGCAAAAAACCAAAAAACAACAACAGCAAAAAAAACCCTCTATGTGTGTGTATATGGATGTATACAGAAAAAAAAAAGCAGAGAAAGGAAAAAGAACACAACTGTAAAATATTAATTGAATCTAGCTGAAGCATGTACGGCTTCTCGCTGACTGCTGTTCTTCCCATTTTTCTGTGCCTTTGCAAATTTTATTACTTTTTTTAATGTTTATTTATTTTTGAGAGAGAGAAACAGAGCATGAGTGGGAGAGGGGCAGAGAGAGAAGGAGACACAATCTGAAGCAGATGCCAGGCTCCAAGCTGTCAGCACAGACCCCGATGTGGGGCTCAAACTCACAAATGGTGAGATTGTGACCTGAGCTGAAATCGACACTTAACCGATTTAGCCACCCAGGTGCCCCAGTACCCTTGCAAATTTTTAAATACATACAACCTTTTAGTGAAATAAGAACCCTAGAACATTAGCTCCATGAAGCAAGGGATGCCTCTTTGCTTGTTGGTCTCACTGATCTATGCCAGGCACTTAGAGCACACCGCCGCACATAGTAGGCACTCAATAAACCCGTGTTCAGTGCGAAGCAAACACGAAGCAGTAGGCAGGCTTGGGGTCCAAGGGACGGGACCAAAGGGACGAGCAGGCTGCCTGCGGGCACCGCGCCATGTGCATCAGTGTCTTGCAGACCTCCAACTTCAGGAATGCCCGGCACCGGAGCCTCTGCGGGTGGAGCCCTCTGCCTGCATCTGCTTCCGAGCAGCCAGCTGGGCAGCTGGTTGGGGAAAGAGTCACTCAGCCAGAATGACTTGCCCATGACCCACTTTTCCTGCCACCGTCCAGCTGGCAATGGTAGGGAGATGTTTCTGATGAGAGATTAAAAATGTAGCGTCGTCAGCACACACCTGCTCAGGGACCCCATGGATCCAAGGGAAAACTTTGCATCTGTTGAACCTCAGGGGTCTTGACGTCCAAGAGCCCCTACGAAGGTGGTGAAATTGAAAGTCTTAGGAGAGGGCAGCAGCTGACTTGTCTCTCCATATGATCCCCTTTCCTGCCACCAAAACAGTATTGTTTTCAAAAGATGAGTTTTAACATTCGCCCAGCTAATGACTTCTTACTTCATTTCCAAATTCTGGGGTTGAAAGTGTACTAATGGCTAAAATGTGAATAAAACAAAAATGACCCTGGAGGTTCAAGGAGGAGGAGAGTAGCTGGCGGTGGGGAGGGACTCAGGTGTGCAGCGCAGTGGTTCAGCCCAAGGATGGCAGCTAGCAGTTTCTTTCCTTCCGTCACCCCTCCTTTCCCTTCCGACCTTCCTTCTTCTTTTCTGTCTGACTCTCTGTTTCTGTCTCTCTCAAAAACAACAGGGACTGAAGCTAAAGGCAGGGGTGAAGATCAGATGGCCCCAGCCTCCATCCCCTACCACCTGGTAAGTGGAGCCATGTCCCTCCTAATAAGTGAGTATTTCAGAAAAGGTTCAGACCCTTTTACCTAGAAAGCTCCGGCCTCAGGCATGGCATCTCCTTCCTATGCAGACCTGCAAGGTAGGTGATCTTACCTCTCCCACTTAGAAGGAGCCTGGCAGGGCTTTCTGAACTGAATTCCCATAAGAAAGGGAAGAGCCTGTTTGGAAAAACACATTCTTCTGCTGCCAACACAAGCAGACCTTTTAGGGAGGAGGGAAATTGTAACCCCTCCAAGATCTTTGCTCTCCTTCAGAGCCCGGGCTCTCAGGTTTCACAAAGGAATTTATAGAGCAGACTGACGCCTCTGGGGTTGGAATCAGCTCAGGACTGAGTGGAGAGCCGTGAAGAGGGACAGGCACCCTTCTTTGCTTTGTGAGGGCTGGGGATTGTTTACCAGGGGATGAAAACGTCCTCTCACTGAAAAGGAATGTTTGGCAAGGAAATGACCTCTGGAGCCACAAACCAATTGCTCCCTGGGGACTCAGTTTGGGTTGGTAACAGATCAGAACCACCAACCTGAACAAAGTGCTCTGGGTGGGGCAGGGGAGGGGGCTGAGGTTGCAGGAGCTTCAAAGGACAGCTGTCCTCTTTTCGAGGTAAATTCTGCAGAGGAGATGAAGGAAAAGGAAAACATAATGAGAGGTTAGAAATCATATATCGAGAAATACAAGAAATGTTTGACTTGCTGGTGAAAGTGTTCCCTACTGCACCACTCAGCTCAGAGCCTGACCTAGGTCCTTTTGATGGGGTTTTGGGGTGACAGTGATGTTCGGAGCTGATGGCCAAGAAGGAATTCTTGAAGATATCTTTGGTGCAAAAAGGTGATTTTATTAAAGCGTGAGGACAGGACCCATGGGCAGAAAGAGCTGCACTGGGGTTGTGGTGGGTAACTGATTATATACCCCCAGGTTGGGAGAGGGTTAGGGATCGAGTAAGTCCCTAAGGAATTTTGGAAGCAAGGTTTCCAGGACCTTGAGGGGATGGCTGTTGGTAGGAAAATGCCATTTATTACTGTTTAGTAAAACCTCAGTCATGAGACCCTTCAGATGTATATCAGGGGGCCATAAGCTTGGAGTATGATTGCTAACATATATCTTGAGGGAGTTGAGATAAAGGACATTTCCAAAGGAATTTTTATATGTTAAAGTAGACTTAGAGGATCCTGGGAGTCAAGATAATGTTAAGCAAAGATTCCCTTTTGCCCGTAGCAAAGTGTCACCATCGAAGCAGCTGAGCTCCTAGAGGAAGGTCACTCTGCCTGTTTCAAGGACTTGTCAATGGGCTGTGGGCAGTAAACAAATTTAATTTTTCATTTGCCTCAGTTTCCCACATCACCATGGCAAGCACTTAAGTCCCCTCACAGCTTGATGAGGGTGATATTAGGGTTCCAGGAAATGGAGTCTGTAGGTTTCTGGAGATGAGGCTGTGGATAAGATTGCTTTTTTCCTACAGTTTACCAAGTTATCCGTAAACTGAAGGAGACTCCTCTCCTGCATGAATGTGATCTCTATCAGTCAACCATTTGCTTTCTTTCCTTTCCCCTGTTCTTGGGCAGCCAGGGGTGTCCGAGAGATATTATACATACCCCACCTGGTGGGACATGGGTGCCATTAGCCTATACTTTGCCCTCAGCTTGCCCCACACTCCACTGTCACTTTCAAACCCGTGTTGGGGGATACTAGATGGTGTGGGGTGAGTCGCTTGGTGGCTGACATCGACACTTGGATAAAGTGGAGAGAGAAGAAGTCCTTCCTTATTTGGTGGCTTAGAAGCCACGTTCCCTCTTCATCTCTCTTTTCACAAGGACCTGGCCCTGGTCAGCAGAAGCCCAAGCCATTGGGCAGCCCCCACGCTTGGCACTCCCTTATCGCAGAGTCTTCGCTGTGGAATTCCGAGGCCTACCCCCAGTGTGCTCCGGAGGTGCTTCAACCCGCGGCCCGCCACTTGGCTCCTCTTGTGATGACAAGCAGATACCATAGCTCACATGCCTTCTCCTTTCCTGCATACCAACCAGACCCCAGCTCTGAAAAGGAAATGCACCACAAACTAAGAGAGTTTTATTTTTATAGAGACATTGTTAAGATGGCAGTAAGCCTAGAAGTATGGAAAGCGCTTCCCCTTGTTGCTCCAGTAAATCTCCTCAATCACCTCAAGATTTTTACAGATGGGGAAATTAGTGGGTGCAGAGGCTAATTAAATATCCACAGTCACATAGTAAGCGTGTGTGTGTGTGTGTGTGCACGCGCACGTGTAAGGGGACCCTGCAAATTCAAAGCCCAGGCTGACTCCAAGTCCCGAGCATCTTTACTGTAGCTACATCCCATCAGAGCTAAGCCTGTCTCTGAAGGTAGTCACCGTCAAGATTTGCCAAGTTCAGATATCATTAACTTTGAGACAAGTATTCATTCTTCAAGGCATGGTATCAAAAGGTACATTTCCATTATTCATCAACATCACTGTCGTTACACCATAACTCATGTACGATTGACAAAGCCTCTGTATCTGAGAAACAACAAGGAAGCAGAGAAAATACTTGCTAAACAAATGAACGGGCATAAATATGAAGTACAGTGACAGGAGATACATCCAAGTTGATAAATATGAATGAGTTAAATGCCTCTTTTAAAAGACAAATACTCTTATATGGGGTGAAACAATACAAAGCAAGCTATCTGCTGTTTATAAGAGACATATGTATGCCAGAATGAGATTGAGAGGGTGAAAATAAAGGGATGGACAAAGAGATCCCATGTAAATGCTACCAAAGTATGCAGAAGGGACAGTATTAATACCAGAAAAAATAGCTCTGAAGAAAAAAGCACCAAGTGGGAGAGAGATGAAAACTACCACCCAACAAGAAGTTCTAGCAATAATTAAAGTTCACGCAGTCAACACCATAGCACTGGAAATGTTGGAGGACCATATCTGTGTACTCAGTCATTCTAAAAACAAGTACACATAATAAAAAGTTCTGGAAACTTGCCATCTCTTCCCGTGGCTAATGTGTCTGCCATGTATTTAAAGCAGGGAACTTAAGCTCAGACTTCCAGATTGGAAAGACTCAAAGTATTTCAGGGAGAGCTTATTAATGATGTATGAGTATTTTACGTCAGGGAAGCATTATGACAAATAGACCATGAAAATCACACCACATCCTAAGGAAAAACAAAAAGCCACAGAAGATTCTTGGAGTGTCTCTTCAGGAAATCCTCAAGCACTCAAGGCTCTTGGCAGTTAGGGTAATGTGTTCATAAATTTTCCCTAACAAACTCATTCCAGCATCAGAACATGACAAATCAATCAAACTTTAGAGGATTGATAGCTAAACTCTTCCAGGGCTGTGGGCATGAATCCAGGAAAGGAATTTATGCCAGACTATTGAACCCCTTCCTGCCAAAAATGGAAATAAAGACAGAAAGAAAACCAGTTATGTTCCTTCAATTCATATCTACCACATTTTGGGCAAGAGATTAAAGATTCAGTTAGCACTTCTCACAGGTGAGATGAAATTCCTAGCAAAAGTAAGGAACTAAAGCAGTCGACTAATCCTTAAATCTCATCTTCTCCAGCAGGGTGCAGGGGAGTGGAAAGGGGCCAAGAAAGTAAGAGAGAAAAGGATGTCTGTGGACAACCTTGGGCTTCTAGGATTCTAAATGATATCTTTTGAAGGGATGCAATTTGAGCTGATACTGAAGAAAAGCCCAAGAACTAGTTTGTTTTAATCTAGAGTTCACTTATTCTGTTAGGTATAAATTAGTCAAGAAATTGGTTAGAAATGCTGATAGTTTTCAAGAGAAGAGGGCTTTTTCTTCCTGATCCTGAGATCCCTTTACTTGAAGGGGATTTGATGTAGTTGAGGTTACTAGTACCTTATATTCTACATCCAAGCTAAATGAATACCTCTGAACTCTGTGGGAACGTGGATCAGAGATCCTACTAGGTCATTGACCAGCAAGGTTGGCTGGTGTGTGAAAGAGTTAACTAAACATACACACACGTGTATATATTTATATATATAACTTTAGATAGAAAGAGAGATAAGGATGCCTGGTGGCTCAGTTGAGTGTCTGACTCTTGATTTCGGCTCAGGTCATGATCCCAGGGTTGTGGGATCGAGCCCCTCATTGGACTCTGTGCTGACAGCAGGGAGTCTGCTTGAGATTTTCCCTCCCTTTCTTTCTGCCCTTCTCCCACTCACGCTCTTTCTCTCTCTTTCTCTCAATATAAATAATAATTAGAAAAAAGAAAGAAGGAAGAAAGGAAGGGAGGGAGAAATAGATATCAGCTTGGGTCTCTTTCTGCCTCCTCTCCATTCCTTGCCTCCTCTTTTCTCTTTCTCCTCCCTGGTCTGACTCTGTTTCATTTCCTGTGTGTCTGCCAGTAGGTAGGTCTTGTCTCTGAGTGTCTCTCCGTGGGGCTCGGTGTATTTCTCTGGGTCATTGGCTGTCTGCCCCCCTCTCTTCCTCTCTCTGTTCCCCTCCCTTCCTTATTCCTGCCTTTTGCTCTGGCTGTGGCTGCTGCTCCTGCTGCTATGATGTGTTTTCTATTGATGGAGTGAGCATTAAGGATGCCCAAATATGGTAACGCTTTCAGTCAGGGTTGAGATCATGGTAGCCAGGCAATGCTCACACCCTGCTCAGGCAGTGCTCAGGAAACTCAGGACTGTCACAACCACGGGCCCACCTTCTATCCAGCCTCCTGAGATCAGAGGAAGCAGAGTGATGCAGCCAGACCCTGGTCTATAAAAGGCAGCAGGGGCTTTCTGCTGGCAGCTGCCACTTGTTACAATTCAGTCAATTTTCCATCCCAAAGCAATTTACATTCATGTCTCTGTTATGATCACTTGGCTGGGCCCTTACTGGAGGGGAAACCATCTTTCCTAGAATCATTTAGATCATTAGAGTAAATCCACTGGAAGAGGAATGCTCAGATACAACAATGAAACTATTGAAAGATTTTTTTTTTAATTCACCCTCCTTTTAAAAGAATGTTCAAAGAAATTGCCACATCAGAGTTCTGAAATGTCAGGAATTCCTCTCATTTTTTGCTAGAATGAATGCCAGGAACATTCTAGAACACTGCAATTGCTCATTCCTTACAATGAAGGATAGAGGACTGTTTGCCTGAGTTTTAACCCACCTGAGAAGTATTTTTCCAAGGTGCTCCTCAAGGTCAGAGCTGGCTGCAAAACTTTCAAACCAATCTATGGGGGAAAAATCTTTTTTATTAAAGAGGTGTGCTTAATCAAGCATTTTAGGGATTTTATTTTTACTGAATCCTTCTAGAACATGCAGGAAATTTCCAAAATGGACAGCACCAATTTCAGCTACAGAAAACAGCTCTGGTGAAGGTCAGGGGAGACAGGCAATTGTTAAGAATGTAAAAGGTACAGCTCCATTTTTCTATTATTTCCCTTTTGTGATTTTTTTTTAATGGGGAGTCCAAGTCAGAAAAGTTGGGAAGCCTATCCCTTGAATTCATGGCTCATGAAATTGATTATAAAAGGCTTTTAAAGTCTCGTTGAAGGGCTAGGTGGGGTGTGAACATTTCCACCTAGGACAAATTCTGAACTGTATGAGGGACTTTCCCTTAACCCAACTTATTTATTACCATTTATTGAGCACTCACCATATGCCACGCCCTGGGATAAAGGTTTAATTAGTTCTTATAAATCTCATAGCCATTTTAAATACAGATATGATTATTTTACCTATTTTATAGATGAACACACTGGGCCTGATGTGTTAAAGCCATTTGTTTACACAGCTAAGAAGAAAGAGATCTGAGATTCAAACCTACATCTGCTGACCTTACAGTCTGTTTTCAAATACCTGTCTCATGGCCAGACTCGCCACATAAGAGTCCAGATATGGAGACAAAATTGGCCTTGAGTGCCAGTGGCAACAAATGTCCCAGAGGGGAGCCTGCTCACCCTCCCTAGGCCTGTTCAGTAAATCTCAGAATGTTATAGGGATCATCGTAGGAAGAACTACCCAATCATCAAGCCCTATACCACTTGCAAAGCCTGATATCTGTTATCTCAGATGATCTTTCCTAGAACTCTGTGACTTAGGGGTTGTCATTCCTGTTTTAACAGAAAAAGAGACTAAGACCTAATGAGGTTAGGTACTTGTTCAAGGTCACATATCTGGTAACTGTAGAGCCAAGACTTGGCCAAAGTCCACCTAAGTCTTTTTCCAGTGACCTTTGACTGGCCTGGGCCAACTCTAGTCAATTGATCATGACTTACTCTGAAATATTTTGAAAAATGGTCCCAGGATGGATCAAAACTTGGTGAGAAAAAGTGTCATGATTGATTAGTCATGTCTACACGGACACTAAAGTGAGGAGTGTGCTTGCCATAATTATGTCATCTCTGATCTATTTTGTGCAATCTCAAATCTTCCAGAAGAAGGAATAAAGGCCGATCTCAGAAATTCTGAGAATACTCAGAATTTGAATTGAGTTGAGTCTAGTTGAACTGGAACAGAATTGAATGAACTGAAGTGAAAAACTAATGTACCTGGTCCAAAATAATAATGTGAGGTCTGGTGATCAATATATTACACAATGGAATATTTAAATAAAGAAGGGATGAGCTAGACTTAGTGAGAAAGAAAATACAGAGCATCTCCCTACCCCACTTTCCCAATATCTAGAAAGTACCAATAAATTAATAATAGTAAATTGTATTAATTAATTTACACCTATAATAAGATGTCAAGATTTAGTGTGTATGACCTATGGCTGAAAACTGAGGTGAACGTCTGCACACTGTAGGATTTGGGGCCCAAATCTCTACCACAGAGAAGAGGTGGTAGAACCAGCCTATAGACTCCCCATTACCACTCCTCCCAGTGTACCTTGTCAGTCCATCTGAATGGCTGTCAGGTCCCTCGGACAACACACGTCCTTTAATAACAAATATTATGTAATGCCAATTTGCCATCACAAAATGTAATTGACAGATATAATCTGTATATACATATAATTCCCCCTAAACACCTAATATAATGCCCTAACTTGACAGAAATAATATAAATAAAAGGGACATAATTTGTAATTAAAGTAATATCTACAGTTATTTACTGGGGCACAATAACACTAGAAGACGTGATGAAGTAGTTGATTGCTTGGCCTACTGATAATGAATAAGTTTGGATTTAAAAAAAAGGAAGCCAATATAAAGTTGAATACTGTTAACACCTTATCTTGATATTTAACATATTGAAATAAAGCCTAAATAAGTAAATTTATTTTTATATATAGATTTATTCTCAGTGGAACAGATAAAAGGTGGATCGCTAGATTGGCAATTTAGGCAGTACAAATGGCCTTGCTGTCAGTGATTTTGATTGTCCAAAATTGTCAGCAGTGCTTGGTAAAATTCCAAAACAATAAGCACTCTATAATCTTCCCTTGATTCATATGGTATTTACATTTCTGGAAAATTCAAGGTCTATTAAAGCTATATAAAAATACTTTGTAGTTTTTCTTTAAAATGGAATTAGGTTCTAGGCTCAGGTAATTATAAAATGTCTTGCAGGGCACCAGAAAGACATGCTGGTTATGAGACTCGGTGTGGAATTGTCCCATGCATTCCTAGCAGTGTGGAATCCCTGGCCTTGCCCATTAAGTGTCAGTGCAGTCTCCCATTTACTGTGTCAACCAATAATTGCTTCACATATTTCCAAAGTTCCCCTTGGAGATGGTATTACCCTTGTTGCAGACATTGTCCTCTATAGAGAAGACTAAGAAAGAAATCAAAGTCTAAGAAAGTTTTATCAGGCATGGCTACTATTGCATATCCCTGGATGAGACTGAGGGAGTGGCTTCCCACCTAAGCCAAGTAAGGGGAGCTGGAGGCGTCATCAAGAGAACTGGGTAGAGATTAGAGCTTCCACTATGAAAAGAGACTGACATCTCCTTCCCCGGGTTGGATATTCACAGCAGACTAATTCTTCTGCATCTGTGTCAAGGAGAATTAGAGAGATGTGAAGGGTACAGAGAGATTGTCCACAACTTGGAGCGGCTGCATGCCCGCCCACCACTGGGCCTGGCAATGAGCTTGAGTTTCCCATGGGAAAGCTGGACACAGAAGATTGCAGGGATTTGGGCTTGAGCCATTTTGCTGTTATCTCACTGAGAGGATTATCTATTGCGCAGACACCCAACAACAAGTTGATGTTGCATAAGGCATCCTTGGTGGAAACTGAAGTAGAAGGAGAACCCAAGAGTAGACGTAGAGCTGGGGCAACACCTTCTAGCCAGAGATTTGTAAAGTAAGAAGAGGGAGAGGGGGGAAGCTCTGCACGAACATCTGTCATACTGGAGGTGTGGTCATTGACTGGCATGAGCTGGATAGTTAGCAATAGAGTAAGGGAAGACATCAACCAGTTAAGATAAGTTTGCCCTTTCTCCTTTTCTCTTTCCCCATTTGTGATGGTTAATTTCATGTGTCAACTGTAATGGACAGGTAGCCCAGATATTTGGTGAAACATTCTGGGTATATCTGTGAGGTGTTTCTGGGTGAGATTAACATTTGAATCAGTGGACTGAGTAGAGCAGATTGCCCTCCTCAGAATGTCTGGACCTTATCCAGTTCATTCTTTGATGGTCTGAATAAAATACAAAGCTAAGAGATAAATTGAACTCTGTCTGACTGTCTCTGAAATGGCATATTGGTCTCTTACCTTCATACCCAGACTCAGACTGGAACTTACACAATTGGCTCTCCTGGTTCTCGGGCCTTTGACTTGCACTGGAACTTGAACTGAACTTCAAGCTCACACTCTTCACTAAACTCAACTGTTAGTGCTGTTAGAGAGATAAGGAAATACTGACAGCACCGTCTTAGCCTGAGTGCCCAAGGAGGGGAAGCTCTGGTTAACAGGAGTGGACGCACTATTCATATCTTATAGTTCTGGAAAGGCAACAGTGGTTAGCAGTGTTTGAAAACCCCACCTGGTATGGGGTATGCTCAACAACTAGTTGGTCTTTCCTATCATAGGGTGAAGACTTACACCATTCTCACCACATTTAGGGCAGGAATTTGAAAAATATATATGTTTTTTTTTTTTGAAGAAAGCAGAATATTGGTTTTAGAAAATAGTGGCTCACAGGGGCACCTGGGTGGCTCAGTTGGTTAAGCATCTCACTTCAGCTCAGGTCATGATCTCATGGTTCAGGAGTTTGAGCCCCACATCAGGCTCGATGCTGATAGCTTGGATCCTGGAGCCTGCCTCAGATTCTCTGTCTCCATCTCTCTCTGTCCATTCCCTCCTCATGCTCTATCTCTCTCTCTCTCTCAAAAATAAATAAACATTAAAAAAATTTTTTTAAAGAAAAAAGAAAATAGTGACCCACAGAAACTTTTATACTAAAGTGTTATTTCACCACTTAAGGCAAGGTCTGATTTCCTCCATTATGTGAACCAATTGGCTTTGAGTTCTGATACCTTTGTTTAGTATTAGGTAGACAGCTTACATGTAGTAGAAAGTGGTTTGAATTTGGAATCTGAAGACCACAGTTGAGGTTCTGTCCACCTAAATTGATTATCTTGAGTGATCTTGAGCTCCCATTTTGTCATCTATGAAACTGATATAACAAATCCTACCATTTAGGACAAAAATGAGAATATATATATGTAAAAAATATTTTTAAACCCTAAATTTAAATTATACAGTATGATATTTCTGTGTTGAATTCGAACAAAGGAGGGAGGTAGCTGGCTGGCTGAAAGAGCACTTGGTTAAGAATAAAGGGATCATGGTATTTACATAGTGGGTCTCAGTAAGTGACCTAGCACTCTAACTTCCTGAATTTAGATGAATCATACATTTAAAAAAAAAAAACAACTCAATTTCTCTCAACTATTATGAAATTAATTAAATGCCCCCTTGTGATCCCTAAATATTTTGGGGTTTGATTGTTGGTTTCCTTCAATTTATGTTTCCATTTTTGTGTAGGAATATAAATTAGGATTAGGAATATTACTGCCTGGATTTCTATTTTGAAAAAGTGTGAAATGTGAGGACTTCCAAACCTTGGTATTTGTAACTAACACATGTAAAATCACTCACAGTGACTTTTGGACTATTTTTATCTGTCAGCAGATTTGGATAGAGACATCCGAGTGCCGAACTTCAAATCTTCAACGTGTTATAACCTCTCATTACTGTTTTAGTTGCAGTTTCAGTTCTTGGAACATTGCCTTTTACTTACAGTTACTGTACTTGTACCCTAGGGCTGGCATAGCAAAGTACCACAGACACGGTGGTTTAAACAACAGGGCTGGCTCCTCCTGAGGGATATGAGGAAGAATCCGTTTCATGCCTCTCTCCTAGCTTCTGGTCATTTGCTGGCTATTATGGCTTGAATTATGTTCCCCCCAAATTCATAAGTTGAAATCCTAACCCTCAGTTCTCAGACTGTAACCTTATTTAGAGATAGGGTCTTTAATCAAATTAAGAGGAGGTCATTAGGGTGCATCTTAATCCAATAGAGCTGGAATCTTTGTAAGAAGAGGGATTTTGACACACACTCATACGGAGGTGATATGAAAACACAGGGGGAAGAGGTCTACAAGCCAAGGAGAGAGGCTTAGAACAGAGCTTTCCCTAACAGCCCTCAGAAAGAATCTAACTTGGGGGAGCCTGGGTGGCTCAGTCAGTTGAGCGTCTGACTTCAGCTCAGGTCATGATCTCACAGTTTGTGGGTTCAAGCCCTGTGTTGGGCTCTGTGCTGACAGCTTGGAACCTGGTGCCTGCTTCAGATTCTGTGTCTCCCTCTATCTCTGTCCCTCTCCCACTCATCTCTCTGTCTCAATAATAAATAAACATTAAAAATTAAAAAGAAAAAAGAATCTAACTTGCCAACTTACTGATGCCTTGATCTAGGACTTCCATCCTCTAGAACTGTGAGACAATACATTTCTTTTGTTGAAGCCACCCAGCTTGTGATACTTTGTTATGGTAGCCCCAGGAAACTAGGAGACTCACAATTTTCACATTCTTTGGCTTAGAGACACAACACATGTCTCTTTCTTCATGTTCACATGCCATACTCTGTGTGTGTGTGTGTGTGTCCAAATTTCTCCTTTTGATAAAGAACAGTAGTTATATTGGATTAGGGTCCATCCCCTACTCCATCATGATCTCATCGTAACTAATTATATCTGCTAAAACCCTATTTCCAAGTAGGGTCACCTTCTAAGATACTGGGTTTAAAAATTCAACATACAAATTTTGGAGAGATGTGATTCAACCAGTAACAGTTATTTATTGGGAGAGATCGAAAACCATGGCCACAATATTTTACAGCTCCTCTCGTCAGGAGATGAAGTTTATTCTTATATCCCTTAAGTCTGGACTTACTGTGTCTAAGCGAATATAACGGTAATGACACTATGTGAGGTGTGGAGCATGGGCCTCAAGAGTCCTTGCAGCCTCTGCCTTCTGCCACTTGGACTGCAGCCCTGAGACCGCCATGAACAGATGCTGGAGCAGCTTCCTAAAGGAGAAGAAGCCTTGTGGAGGGAAACCGAAGTTCCCCTGATGACAACCGCCAACAACTGCCAGACACTGAGTGAGACCATCCCGGACCTTTTAAATAGGAGTTGGCAGACCATAGCCCATGGGCTAAATCCAGCCCAGCTATATTTGTGTAGCCTATGAGCTAAGAATGGTTTTAGCCATTTTAATGGGTGGAAAATATCAAAAGAAGAGTACTATTTTATAGCACATGGAAATTATCTGAAATTCAAATTTTAGAGTCCACAAATAAAGCTTTGTTAGGACATAGCCTCACTCACTTGTCTGTATATTGTCTGTGGTCGCTATTGTGCTATAATGGCCGACTCAATTATTTGTGACAGAGACCCTATGACCCTTGAAGTCTAAAATATTTAATATCTGGCCCTTTATGGGTAAAGCGTTCTGACCCCGGTCTTAAGTGCCACTGAGTTTCCAGCCAGATGCAGCTGCGTGAGTGAGCCCAAAGCAAGCAAGCAGAGGATCTGTCCAGCCTACCCACAGGGTCAGGAAAACAAATCCTTGTGTGAGCGTAGCTTGTTATGCAACAATAGATAACCAAAATAGATAATCAGACTTCCAGTTAAGTGGAAAATAATTTTAAAATGAAACCAAAACAAAACGTGTCTGTCTTTGCAAAAGCCAGCAGGCAACAACAACACCAACAACAAACCAATCTCTTAACACACTGGGAACCTGAACCAAACTTCTCAAACCTTTTTTTTTTCCACATGCACGGTTGTAATTTTTCAGGTAATTATTTTTTTAACTCACGGTACAGGGAGCAAATAATTAGTCGAGTCAAAACTCCTCACAAAACTATATTAAATGTTCTCAGGTTTACATTGGATTTCATCCTAAACCAATTTTCTGAATTTCATAGTATCTGACTAGTAGCCTATGATTCTGACAAAAGTGCTTGAAAACAGCAAACAAAAGCTCACCCCTCCCTTTGTGTACTCCTCATTGTTCACAGAATTGAACTGCTGCAGGACAAATGTAGACGAAACACGCTGCATCAGTTTGCTTTCTGAGGACTGCCATGGTTAGCTGACTTCCTGTGCAGAAGACACAACCATAGGCTAACCACAGAAGCAGTTTCCGGCCTCTAACAATGAAAGCTGGGACCTGTGAGATCTGGGAAAACCTGGGTCTGAATCTTCCCACTTAATGTAGAGCTCCTGCCTTGACCACAGCAGCCAAGTTCCCACAAGGTTATCAAAAGCATCACTAAGTTAAGAGTTACAAGACGTAGAGGTGCCTGTTAAGTGTCAGTCTGTTAAGTGTCCAACTTTGGCTCAGATCTTGATCTCACAGATAATGAGTTCAAGCCCCACAATGGGTTCTTTGTTGACAGCTTACAGCCTGGAGCCTTCTTTGGATTCTGTGTCTCCCTCTCTCTCTGCCTCTCCCTCACCTGCTCTCTCTCTCTCTCAAAAAAAAAAAAAAACCAACCAACCAACAAAACATTAACAGTTAAAAGACCTAGGACGTCAGTTAAGAGACATAGGTTCTCACATTGTGCCACCTTAGGCATTTTCTTCTCCACAGATGAAGAATATAATATTAGGTAGCATGCCACCTGGCAATAGTGGTACCTAGTAATACCTGACAATGACCTAGCGTTTATATACTGAATGTTAACAATGTGCCATGTATTGTTCTAGGGACAGAGCAGTAAACAAAATTAGGTGATTGCTGTCATGAAGATCCTCATGAAGGAGATAAAATTCTACAGTGAGAGAAGATAAACAATAAACATATCAATAAGCAAATACGTAGGCTGCATGTGCCATGCAGAAAGTCCATATGTGCCAGGAAAGAAAATAAAACAAGGCTAGGAGTTGCTACATTACACAAGGTGATCAGGAGAGGCTTCACTTGGGGCGCCTGGGTGGCTTAGTCGGTTAAGCGTCTGACTTTCGCTTAGGTCATGATCTCGCGGTTCGTGGGTTCGAGCCCCGCGTCGGGCTCTGCTGACTGCCAGCTCAGAGCCTGGAGCCTGTTTCAGAGTCTGTGTCTCCCTCTCTCTCTGACCCTCCCCTGCTCACGCTGTCTCTCTCTCTCTCCTAGAAATAAATTAAAAATATTAAAAAAAAAAAAAAAAAAAGAGAGGCTTCACTGATAAGGTAACAGCTACACAGATGTCTGAAGGAAGATGGGGCCATAGAGGTATCTGCAGGACCTGCTGTTTTCCAGGCAGAGAGAACAGCATGTGAGAAGTCCCTGAGGTAGAACTATGCTTCACATGTTTAAGGGATAGCAAAGAAGCAGTGTGGCTACAGCCGACTGAGAAAGGCAGAGAGGTAGTGAGGGCCAGATCACATGGGATTTTGTAGATCGCAGGCAGTATTTGGGATTATTCTGATTGAGGTGAGAAACCACTGATGAGTTTGAGCAGAGTAGTAACAATTTTTGACACAAGTTTTAAAGGGAACTTCTGTGCACTGTGGCAAGGGTAGATTGCAAGGGGGCAAGGATGGAAGCAGAAAAACGAATTCAAAGTCTATTGCAATAACACAGGTGAGAACTGACGGTAGCTTGGTAGAAGGAGAAGTGATAAAGGGTGATCAGATAATGGATATGTTTGAAGGTAGGACCAACCAGGGTTTTCTGGTGGAGAGGTGGTTGAGTGTGAGAAAAAGAAAAGGGTCACTGATGACCCCAAGGTTTTTCTCTGCCTAATTGGGAAGATGGAGCTACCATGTACTGAAATGGAGAAGACTCTGGCTAAATATGTTTTGAGGGAAAAGGAATCAGGGTGGGGAGGTGGGAGGGCGGTTGTTTGTTTTTTGTTTCTAACATGTTGAGATTTTCAATTAGACATCCAGGAAATCCGTAGGGAAGGTAGTATTGACAGATATTTGGAGTTCAGAGGCATAGTCCACTCTGGAGGTACATTTGAGAGTTAGCCTAGAGATTTATTTAGAGTCACAAAATTGGCTGCATTATTTGGCTTGTTATCATTGTAGGCAACTAGGCCCCCATTGTGCTGAAAGCACTTTGAGGAGCTATGTAGAGTATGCCTCAGAATTGTCTGTCTGAGATGTGGGATAGAGGAAAAGCCAACAGGTCTTAGTCCCCATTGGTCAAAAGTTGCTCCATAGGGTGTTAAGTCCCTCAAACTTCCAGATTTGTGTATGTACCAGAATGTCAGAGCAGATTTCCTTAGGCATTGCAGTATGATGGTGGCTATAGTAGGTTAAATAATGGCTTCTAAAGGTATCCGAGTCCTTACCTTTGGAACCTGCAAGCGTGCCTTATATAGCAAAATGGGGCTTTGCAGATGTCATTAAGTTAAGGATCTTGAGATGGGAGATTACCCTGGATTGCCTAAGTGGGCCTTACACGCAGCACAGAGTCCTTGTAAGAGGGACATTTGACTACACACTGGGAAAGACAATCATGTGTTGCACACAGGATCATAGACAGAAGATGCTACATAACTGGCTATGAAGATGGAGGAAGGGGCTACGAGCCAAGGACAACGAATGCAGTTCTAGAAATGGAAAAGACAAGAACATAGGTGTGTGGTAATTTGTTACAGCAGCCAGAGGAACTAATAGAGTGGCAGAGAATAGGGTTTTGGGGTTATACCTTTAGACTGCGGCGCCAATGGCTGGAGTATAAAGGTGGGCCGAGAGGATGTAAGACGAGGAGCAAATCTGGACCAATACAGTCCACTGCTTGGATCTGTTTGTGGACTATGTTCAGTCCAGCCCATCAGAGAGCTTACAAAGTGGTGACCAGTCTCAAGGCCTATTAAATACTCAATCCAGGAAGATTAAATGTAACAAGCTACAGTCTCTGCCGCTGCAACTGGTCCTCCACTATGGATGATAAATAATTATCCTTTTCCTCCTCCACCATTCTTTTTATATGTCTCTTACCGTCAGCTGCTCTACAGTAGATATAGGATGTTTGCCTGGTGGGGTGGCCCAGAACTTCATCTCTGAGGGACTAGAACTCATAGTTGCTTTATCCTTGTTGGATCATGAAGCCAGCAATTGCCCATTTATGCTTATCACTGGACACCGAGGCACTAAGAAACACCCCTGATCAAGACATACTCCTTCTGACCCTGATTATGTAACAGTAATTCCAGAGTCTCATGATAGTCAGGGAAATGAGTTCATATGGTGATTCCTGCTTCTGCCTTTTGGTTAATTGGCTTAAGAAACCAAAAATAGCTAGAAGCCAATGATAGATTCACTTGGTGAATCCTCTTGTGAAAATATTCTTCTCCTACCACCGATGGGGGAGGGTGTGGCTGGAGGAAGGATTTCTAATACAAAACAACCTACGATTAAAGGGATAGGAAGTACAAATTTTACCACTGGGTCTTTGCGAATTATGATGAGAGGGGACAATCCTACTTTCACCCTATTCGTTCCTAGAATCATATATTCTAGCTGTTGGGGACACAGCACCATATATCAGCTATCAGTGCAGTGCATATATTGCATCCTGGAGGATAGTCTCCTAATTCTTCAGGGTGTTTTTCCTGAGATGATGCCATAGCTGAGTCTTTAATTGACCATTCCATTATTATATCATGCTGGTGCTTTCCAGTTGATTTGATATATACTAGAAAAAATGAGTTTCATAGTTATATGCCAAATGTCACCTCTCTGTCACTGTAAAATAGATCTATTGATCAGATACAAAGTTATGTAGGGATCTCATATCAGTAAATCAGGCATTTTATAAGACCTCGGAGGTGATACAGCAAGAGGTAGAGCAGGCAGAGAAGGCAAACCCATACACAGAAAACGTAGGTATCAATTCTGGTAAGGATGAATCTCTGCTCTCTCTGGGGTAGAAAGAGACCAACCTAATCCCTTTAAGCAATCTAGTGATCAATAATCAATAATCATTAATAAATGCCCCCCACATGGCCAGCCTGTTTCCTCGAGATACAGTGCCATATCAAGTATTCAGTGCCAGTATCTTCAGCTGTCAGGACAGAAATTTATGAGTTCCAGTTGATAGAAGGGCTTTAATGAGAAGAATCCCATGATCTTAGGCACATTTAGAGCCCCATCCCTGCCACAAGGGCCACCCATAGGCACATTGTTGGAGCCCTGGGATGACAGAGAGGAGAAGGTGGCAACATCCAGAGGGCAACTTATCCTGTCTTCTTATAGTGGTGCCTCCTCTTCAAAGACACAAGTCATTTCCACATGATTTGTTCCCAAACTACTCTGGACTTCGAATCTTTCTTTTCCTGAGTCCTGACCATCCAGCCATATCATTTTCCGCGTCTCCTCAAGCTATTCACAAAGTGCATGACCAAGTGCACTGCTAACTGGGAGGATTTTCTTTCAGCACTGTCTTTTAGAACTCCTTCTAAGTGGTGGTTCTAAAATGTTCACTTAGCACCCATCTGTGAACCAGGCTGGAGTTTGCCTCTCCTCTGTTAGTTGGTTGCAGGTGCCTCCCCATGAGGCCATAGGTGAGAGCTGAGGTGAAGGCACTGGTATAGTAGATGGAGGTGACATGAAAGTCTTTGTTACCTTTAGGGTAACAACTTACTTGTTTTTACCTTTCGGGTAAAACTTTATTTGTACCTTTGGGGTCCTTCTTGGATCCGAGTCTGAAAGTACTTTGCCATCAAATGATGGATTGCCTGACCTTGTGACTTGGTGGATCTGATAATACCTACTTCATCATTAGTACCTTTATGTTCCATGCTCGGTGCTCAATCTCTATGAAGGCTCAGTACTACCACAGATGTTGTATTGCAAATGGTAATTAGTTGTCTGCCATAGATGATGTGGCTGGGCTCTGTGCTGTGACTCTCCTATTGGGCTTTGGCAGAGACTCCACACAACATTGATATCTACTATAACTATCTCTAGCACTACTGAGTTTGGGCCATCATAATGGCCCAAATGGCAGGGCACTTATATTGCAGCCTGAATCTCCTGAAACTCTCTTGCTCTGGGTCCCACTCAAAATGGCAGCCATCTGAGTCATTCAATAAATGTGTTAGAGAAGTATCCCCAAGCGGAGTACATGTTACCTCCAAGATCCAATGAAACCCACTTAGTGCCGTGCCTGTCATTAGTGGAAAGGAATGCAAAGTACAACTTGCCCTTTATCTTGGAGGGAATGTTCCTGCATAATCTAGAATGTTGGACCCCAAAACTAGGCTGACGTGTAGAGTAGCTAGGTTTTCACAAGGTGTAGCAACCTTTCTCTAGCATATATAATTTTTACAACAGCATCCAAACTACTTGCCACCTCCTGCTCATGGAATCCAATCAGTATAGTGGGTCTGGGTGAGGTTTTGTGGAATGTCAAGGTGATCAAGGCTCTTTAAATTATATTGTGACAGAGACTAGAAGAGATTCCTGGGATGTAATCCTAGAACAAGACAGTGGATGTGTACTGCTCTCTGGTGCAAATGAATGCAAACTAATTTTTATCCTCTTTATTGATGTTAATTGAGGAAACTTCTGCCAGATTAATAGCAGGACCTAGTATAAGTTTTATTTTGACTTTATAGGTGAAGAAACAGAAGCTTTATGGGGTTAAGAAACTTTAGAAAGGGTGGTTTGGAAGTCATCTAATCCAATCTTTCCCCTGACACATGAAGTCCCTCTTCAACAGTCTCCAATATAAGGTTATGAGTTCAGGAGTGAGAGGGAGGAAAACAGACAGGTTTGCAGTTAGAACAGCAATACACTACTGATGTGTAATAAGCCACCCTAAACCCTGGTAGCTTAATAACTTCTCAGTTTCCCTAACTACAAGCTAGCATCTATCTCAAAGGCCATTGGAAAGATCAAATAATAAGATGTATGTAAGGTGCCTAGTATAGTGTTTGGAACATGAGGGACTTTAAAAAATTGATGGCTCCAGTTATGAAGAGTATATCTGGGCTAATAGGCCTTTTGCTACTTATAGTCAGGATGCTCCAGGGATGACCCCCTGAGGTAGCCCAAAGCTAACCTATCTCCCTGACCACTTGATCTTGGGGTTGGCTTTTGAGGATCCATACTGACCGTATCTAGAGGTCTCACAAGACTTGGGGACTTGTACCTTAGCATATCTCTCAGATGCAACATTCTACAATTCATTGGCTCCACTCTGACTCAGTCACCAGATGGAGAAGATGAGGGGAAAGCTCTGTGCCACCTTCTGAAAAAGGCAGTAGGAGTATTTGCTAAGAGTCAGACCAGTGTTCAAATTTTGACTTGGCCACTCACTAGATGTGTGATTTGGGGCAACGTACATAATGTCTTGAGCCTCAGCTTTGCCCAACTTCACGAGTCTGTGGTAGACACTACCGAAATGATATGTTTGGGATAATGGGTTTCCATGGATGATACACATGTCAAGGAATGGAGGGTGGGAGGAAGAGGTAATGATCAGGGACACTTGGGGCATGAATTCTGTATAATATGTGTGTTTTTCACCACCACCAAACAATTAACTCAATTCTGACACTCTACCTGGAGAGAGCATCAGATCTCACAAGGTAAGGGCTCATTCCTACAAGACACATCCCTACTACCCCCTGCCACTTCCACCACTTTAGTCTAGGTTGTTACCTGTGCTTCTGAATGACTTGCTATAAACTGGAGGTTTCAATGACCCCTTCCTAGGATCTGATTAATTTGCTAGAGTGACTCACAGAACTCAGAGAAACATTTACTTACTAGATTATTGGTTTATCATAAAAGAATGTAACTCAAGAATAGCCAGATGGAGGGTGCCTGGGTGGCTCAGTCAGTTAAGTGTCCAACTTTGGCTCAGGTCATGATCTCATGGTATCTGAGTTTGAGCCCCAGGTCGAGCTCTGTGCTGACAGCTCAGAGCCTGGATCCTGCTTCAGCTTCTGTCTCCCTCTCTCTCTTCCCCTTCCCCACTCATGCTCTGTTTCTGTCTCTCTCTCTCTCAAAAATAAACATTAAACAAAATTTTAAAAAGCTAGAATTTTAAATAGCTAGAATGAAGAGCTTTTCAGGTATAGGGAAAGGGCACAGAGCTCCCATGCCCTCTGGGTGTGTCACGCTCCCAGCACCTCTGTGCGTTCACCAACCCAGACACTCCCTGAGCCCCATCCTTATGAGTTTTTATGGAGGCTTCACTCTATACACACAGCTGATTAAATCATTGTCCGGTGGTGATTTATTCAACCTCCAGCCCATGTCCTGTCCCTGAAGGTCAGGGGGCCTGGGACTGGAAATTCCAAGCTTCCAACCACAGGGTTGCTTGCCCTGGCAACCAGCCCTCATCCTTAGGTTCTTTCCAAAACCCACCTCATTAACATAAACTCAGCTGTGGTTGAAATGGATTTTATTGTAAATCAAGACACTTTTATCACTCTTATCTCTCAGGTAATTCTAAAAATTTTAGAATCTCTGTGCCAGGAATGGGATGAATACCAAATATATATTTTCTATTCTAAATCATAATATCACACTCTTGCTTTTTTCCCCATGTGGCCTGGCTGCCAGCAAGTTTAGTCAAGAACCAGAAGAACCCAATGTCTGTAAATATTTTCTTAAATATAAACATACAGATAGAAGTGCCAGTTTTTCCAGAACAGTAATACAGTCCCAGGTGTGGAAGGGCAATGTCAGAGCAAGCAGTGATCTTCTCACATCTGTTAAGACTTTGCTTTGTGTAGATAAATGTCACCAGAAGCTCAAGGCCTTTGTTAGAGCAGGAGCAAATCTATTAGTATAAACTGCATCTGATCATCCCCTGTGGAGCTACCTGCTTCTCAAAGTTCCTGGATCCTTGGCTCAATAAATCAGGCATATAATAGAAGCAGATAGTGGGTTTAAACCTATTTTTTTCTTTGCCCACCAGTCTATAAACCACTATAACTGCTGCAGCCCATTAAATACTTAACAGTGTAAAGCCCATGAAGCACCCTCAGGAAGTAGCAGCTCCTTCCATCTGTCCTTTCCAGCCAGTTAAGAATATCATAGTTTGATTCTGTACCTTTCCATCACTTCCAGTCTTCAAACAACCTCATTAGACAGGTCCTTGAAACTTGGACCATTAATTTTAAAACATCCATACATGTTCAATTTGAAGCTCTCTTGCTCCCAAACCTGTTGCTCATCACAGGCTGCTCTGGTTGTCTGGAATGGGGCAGGGGGTGCACTGAGAGGATGATCTGCCCTCTTACTTCTTCTCTGCACTTGCTTCTCTGGTATTGGGATGTGGCACAGGAAGATGAAAGTCTCCAAATGTGGCTGCTCTGACGACATCCTCCCTGGATCTGGGCCCTTTCTCCATGAGCTAGAGAAGTGGTGGGCCCATGGACCCCTGCAATATGCAGTTATTCAGCCCCAGGTAGCAACCCTAGGCACGAGTAGCCCCTTGCAAAACTCCATTTCCTCCACCAGCTGGGGACCTCATGCCACATTTCTCAGGGGCACGCACTTCTGTGCCCTTAACTGTGGTGGTCTCTGCAATGAGCACAGCCCTGCTCTTCCTCTCTGCCCAATCTTATCTATTCTTTGGAGACTTTGGGAACAAAAACTCATTTTATGTGCCTTTACGGGAATGAGAACTTAAGGGTGATGTCATTAACCTTCTTTGCCTCCATACCTGCCTCTGCTCTCCCCCCCAGGGCCCACACAGCTCTGAAGTGGATCTGGAAATCAAAAATATGAGCAGACATTCAACTAGGGACTGAAATGGCAGTATACCCCCAGAGTTTACAAGACAGCTCTCTTGGGTCTCACTACCATAGTTCTAGGGAGGGACTAGTTGGTGGCCTTCTCCCTGAGAGAAGAATATCCTCTCTGTGAAAATGATGGGCTACCTCAAAGGCAACCTCCTTCTAGATTCCTGTCTGTTCTTATATCTCTTCTCTCCATGGCCCCAGGGTGGCCTCTCTTGCACAGGTGGTGGGTGGTGGCAGGTGAGAGGGGTGGTCCTATAGCCAGAGTGGGGCTTTCTTTGAATTCTAGCAGCTCTGAGAACTTATTCAGGTGTCAATAGTGTGTTATATCTGCACCATAAAGCAAAGGAGCACGTAAAAGGCCTCGATCAATTCTTCACAACATCCCATTACAGGGGATGGGTTTTTGCAATAAAGAGACTCCTGTCTATTGCTAAGGACTTACGTCACAGATGAGGGACACTGCCCAAGGCAACTAGGGAAACTCCTACCAACAGAAAAGATGTGGAAATATCTGTTTCCCACTAACGTCAAGGCCAGCGATAGGAATCCTGGCCTAAAATAACCTTTCCTGAGCCAAGCATCCAAATGGGATATTTAACCTCTCTAAGACTCAGTTTCCTAATCTGTAAAATTAGAGTTGAACTAGCCTGCATGGTTTTCCCAGATCAGATTTGTAAGAGTTAAGATGATGGAATGTGCTGGTGTTGTATAAATAAAAGAAACAAGCATTTTTTTTAAAAAGCTATTTGGAAATCCCCTGTGCAATTTGTGACTAGAGATAGAATTCAGATTTATAACCTAAAATAATCTTTTTCTGTCTCAAATAGCCCCAATTTACTCTCTGGCTTACTGTTATATTCCATTGTGAGTTAAGCCAGATCTATTTTGTCCTGATTAAATAAAATGAAAATCAAGTAAGTACTTCAAGCCAGTAAATAAACTCATGAAATTAGAAAGGCATGGCAAAGACATCCGCTAACACGGAATATGTTAAAGAAGTCTAGTGACAAATGGATAAGGAGCAAGAAATGGTGTCTTTTATCCAGCACAATTAAAATGATCTGAAGACTGGGGCGCCTGGGTGGCTTAGTCGGTTAAGCGTCCGACTTTCGCTTAGGTCACGATCTCGCGGTTCGTGGGTTCGAGCCCCACGTCGGGCTCTGTGCTGACTGCCCGCTCAGAGCCTGGAGCCTGTTTCGGAGTCTGTATCTCCCTCTCTCTCTGACCCTCCCCTGCTCGCGCTGTCTCTCTCTCTCTCTCTCTCTCCTAGAAATAAATAAAACATTAAAAAAAATTTTAAAAAATGATCTGAAGACTTAAGAGGTGGCTTTGTTGGAAGGACATACGAGGAACTCTTGGAACCCGAGGGCAGGCAGGAAGGAGACTCCACAGGAAGGGTCCCTTCTTGCCAGTGATCCAGGCACATGGACTCTTTTCTTGGCCCTTCTCTGTGTATCTACCTCCCTCTTATTGAAGAGGAGGTATGAGCAGGGTTGACAGCTGGATGAAAAAGCCTGCTAAAAAATGCAAAAATCTCAGTGAGACTTTTTTTCTGATGAAACTGAGTCTTGAGTTTTAGTTACTCATGCATTTAGTTTTAATGGCCTTCATTGCTGGGATACCTAAGAAGCTTAGGTTTGGGGTGCCTTAGGATCACTAGTAAGGAAACAAAAAGTGATAAAGCACTGGATAAGGAGAAAGGGAGAGTTGATTGAAAACTGTCAACTCCCTGAATGATCTAAACAAGGCGCAGAGCCTCCCATGTCCCTAGTTCGTGATTCTGGAGATAGTTGACCTGTTGACTTAAAGATATCATTAAAAAGGGTGAGTTAGAAGTAATGGCAGCATCAGAACCTGTTATCCACGTTAAGATCTGACAGAGAGTTAGCTTTCAAAAAGAAAAAGTGAACCTTTGCTTAGCACTCAGACATCTTTGGACTTTTTTTTTTTTTTTTTTTTTTTTTGGAAATAATTTCCAGAACTCACAATAATTTGAGCCAAAAGTTAGAGTCCCAGATCCTAATCCAGGCTTTGACACTAATTTTTCGGAAACTGTTTTCCTGGAGCCTGAAGTTTGATGAATGGCACAGAATTCCTTCCCTGCTGCCTTCAGTGGCTACAAAGTTGATGTCTTAGAAAGGGCTAGAATGCTGGTTCCATCACTTACCAGCAATGTGCCCCTGGGAAGGCACTTAACCTCTCTAAGTTTTTCTCATAAAGACTTAAATTGTTAGCTTTCTTGTGATATGTCATTTTTGTTCTACTTTTCTCTCTTCGAAGGCAGTGTTTCTCCCCATATAATACTTTGTGCCCCCTGTGCCCCTGCTGACAGGGTGCTGAGCTGAGTGCCTGTGCTCAATAAATGTTTATCATTTTCTTGACTTTGGCAAAATATTAATAGTCATTTATTAAAGTTCCACTCTGGGTAAGACATTGAGGCTTGTTACTTTGATAGAGGAGCTGCAAACATACCTAGTAGTTCTCTCCCCTTCGACCCCACAACACGGGACTCTAGGGACCCATTTAGGAGTGCAGACTGTTGGTGACAGAGCTGTTGTCTAGATAGACAACACTGGATTTCTGGTGGCCACGCAGACGCAGAGAGGGAGCTGCTATTCATTAGATGACCCTCTTTTCTAAAACAAATACATAGCGGACATTGAATAAGCAATAGCATTCTTTTCTAGAAGGTTCCATTGATTACCCCAAGGACGGTTCCATTAATTGAGCCCAGAACCTCTCCTGTGGATTCCTCATCCTCTCCAACTCCTCCTCCTCTGCCAGTTCTCCCTGAGCTTTCTGAAAGGGAGGTGGAGGTTGGAGGCACTTGAATTTTGTTCCCATGGCTGAAGGGAAAGAGATGCAGCAGAACAGGAACAGGTGGAAGTGGAGAAAAGGAAAGGCAGGCTTTCTTCAGGTTGCCATTAATTTAATCCTCACTAGTCTAAAATCTAAAATCACTCAAAATTTGCAGCCAGAGGACTAGCTCTCTTCTGATAATATCCAGAGTGTGGCCTATGTGAGTTCCTATTTCTCATCTGAACAGAATTTTGGTCCTGTTTCTGGTAGAATAACAATTGTGGCCTTCCTGAGCTCAGTGAGTACTTGTGCCTTCCATGTTTTGGGGAACTTTGAGGGTCCTGGTGCTAAATGAAAATGATGAATGCCTGTTATCCCTGATCTCTCCCCCTTCCTGGGTATGAGAATAGGAGGAGGTAAGACTGGAGGTTCAGCCAACCTCACGGCAATGAAATATAAGCACTAAGGTCAATTCAAGCAGGTCCTTCCCAAGGAGTTCAAGGTAGTGTTCGTTCCTTGAAAAACTGCACTGCCTTCTCCATGATTTCTAGACAAACTGCTGGATGTACACTTTTCTATATGCTGAGAGTACTGCACGCAACCAAGTGTACATTTTTTTTATTCTTCTCTATCACTCCCCAGCATAGGCTGCTAGCCATTTGATGGCAATAGCTGCCCCCACACCACCACCAACTGCTCCCTTCTCCTCTTCCACCCCTTGCACATATTTCATGAAAAGAGGGAACTTTTTGCCTCCTATGTAAATATTTAGTAGATTCAGTATCTCCCTAAGCTCTGAAAGTTATGCCATAAAGTCAGCTCATAGGTCATGAGATGAGAAATATACACACAGGCAAAGGATGGATTGGCTTCTAGATCTGAAGCAGGAAGACCAGGAATTCTGGTTCCAATGACTTGTCTAAAGCTACATGGAGTGCATGGTATTACCATAGCCAAGAAGGTTCAGGATGGTTGGACAACGGTAGCTCTAAGAAAAGGAGACAAGGAAGATAGCACCTGCAATGTGTCTCCAGACAGTGGTCTGTCTGTTCCTAGTTGTGCAGACAGATGATTCAGCTCTCAGAGGCTGGAGCCATAAAATATTTGTATCACACATATGATTTCCATTGTTCTGATTTCATGCTTATTGAGCAACCGACAAATTACAATTTGATTGCCTCTGTATTTATTAATACCCCACTTTGATCTAAAAGAAGACATTAAGGGGCTTACAAAGATGCACATGCTTCAATTTAAAAGATAAAATTTGACGGGCACCTGGCTGGCTCAGTCAGTTGGGCGTCCAACTGCAGCTCAGATCATGATCTCATAGTTTGTGAGTTTGAGCCCCTGCATCAGGCTGTATGCTGACAGCTCAGAGTCTGGAATCTCCTTGGGATTCTGTCTCTCTCTGTTTCTCCCACACACATGCACTCATTCTCTCTCTCCCTCTCAAAAATAAACATTAAAATTTTTTTAAAAAGATAAAACTTGATATAAATTGATACAGTGGGTTTTTTGGGTTTGCCTGTTTCATAACCCTTTTAGCTATATTGTTTCCCATTTTCTTTGGGGGAACAAGCTACTTCTCAGATGGAACTGGCACCATCTCAGGTTCAAGAGGATGTGTGACCCACACCTGGCCCATCTGAGAATTCCATCCACCTGCTCTCCATGGCTTGGTCAAGTCATCATGGAAATTTAATTCCGGAAACTATGCTGGAATCGTGGGGAAAGAGGAGCTCTTCTTCCACTGGTACTGCTCTTTGTAGGATGATGTAAGCCTGGTGGTGCCAGGAGTTGCCTGGTAGGGAGGCAGGAACCTGAAAATGGAGGCTATAGCAAGAGAGCAGAGCTGAGAGATGGAAGGACACTGAGCACTGCTGGGACATCTTGAATTCCTAGATGGAGCCATGGCTGAAGCTAGACCAACTTCCAAACTGTGTTTTAATAGACATAATATATTCTTTTTTTTTCTGAATTGAATTTCTGACCAATCTCAACAGAGGATTCTGATTAATTTGGTGCAGGAGTAAAGTGGAGAAAGAGAAAAAATAAGGATAGAGGAGAAACAAATGAGACTAGTAGTAAGGCAAGCACGCCCTCCCTCTCCTTCCCTGCAAAAATATGTTTGCAATGAATTTGGTGCACTTGCCAGCACGGGGCCACCAAGTCAACCTCCACTCAACAGTCAACGCAAATGTGTAAAACCTGCTCAGTTACATTAATTAGAGGACTCAGAAGATTAAAACTAAGCAAGGTGCTCAGGAGAAATATTGCCCTTCCTGATTATTAAAATTGAAAGGGATTTCTACCTTGAGCTCTTTATAAAAAAGATGCTGTATAAAATAGTGAATCACAACCTCAATAATATCCTTATAGTAAGTACAATAATGAATTCATGAATTGCATAAGACTGTTTCTTATAAAATCTTGCAAAGTGGACTGTAATGTAACACCAAAGCACAATCCCACTAGAGCAGCTTTAAAGTGGGGGAAATGGTGTCGGTCCCATATGCTGCTCTCCACTGGAATGGCTGAGTAACAAGTGACCCCAGCAGAATGAACAAGCTACAAACTGTACCTGTAGGTGATTGAATGGTTTGGGCTATAAACCAGTTAAAAATCCTTTGCTTTGGGAAGCTAATCTGTTTCATTAGTGTTTTATTGTATAGTCATAAGATGAATCCTTGTCTATTAAAGCCATTTTTACTAATCCCATAAAGCCATGTCATATGCAAAGAAGAGAATGTTCATCTTTCCCTTCTTTATGGGGGAGTGGGCCATAAGGGTGAAGAGTCCGACCTCGTTTTCCTAGAAGGAATCCCTTTCTGCATTAAAGGAACCTTCCTGCCTGCGATCTGACAGAGACGTGAGGTTGGGTTCTTTTTGGTTTGTTTTTTCTAATTAATTTCAGCACTGAAGTAGGTACTGTGGACTTAAAAGGCATTCAGACAGCACCTGCTTGCTCGCAGAGGGAGGTTCTAAACATATGTGAGTGAAATGTGCGATAGTTGCACACTGAAAGTATGTCTGCTAAGGTTTTCTGTTCCTATTGAGATGGATGCAGCTATAAATTCCCTAATAACACTTTCTAGATGTAATCTGGGAAGCCAGGTTTCTAACATTTTGTATGTCGAACCAACTCTTTTCATTTATATGGCTGTTATCCATTTTTAGAATGTATGAACAAGTTCATCTCTAAAAGTCACAAATTTTAATTCACTCATTTTCCCCATTGACTTGTATTTCTATTCCATTTCTTCCATAGAATTTCATTCCAATATAACATGCTTTTATATCTGAAAGTCTTTTATTGATATTTATCTTGAGCAAATATACTTTTGTAAACTGAAATTAGTCCTTTTCATTCTTGTGACTATAAAGTCCCTATAGTTAAAAATTTCATCTGGATTCAGAAATTGCCTCTCTACAGATATCCTACCCATAGTATTATTGAAGAACAATTACCCCAAAAGTACCATTATTAGACTGTTGTGTTATCGTGTTGTTGCAGAGTAATACCCACTGTCAATCACCTTGGGAAGAAGTAGATCTTCAGACAGGAAATAATGATTGAGAAGATAGACCTCAGACTAGAGAGGAGGAAATACTCCTTTCTTTCTGTGGGCCTCAGGTGATATACCCGGCTATGCTTTAAGTACTTCTAGGGGGGAGCATGAGTGACTTCTTTGTAGGTAGATCAATATTTAAGCAACTGTAAGACAGTAGATTAGCCTGAAGATTCAGAGAACCCATATCTTGTATTAGTTCTACGTTCTCTTCCCGTGCTTCCCTAAACTTTGAGTCAGGTTCAACCTAGGCAAGGTTGTGGGGAAAAACCATTCCTGGGACAGGTTTGGGTTCTGGTAAGAAAGGACAGAGCAGAGCCTCTTCCTGAGGCCAGAGTGGTGAAAGAATTATACTAACTGCCATGTGCCACAACATAGTGATTTCTCTAGACCACGGACAGGGGGCATGATGGCTTTACAAGGAAATACTGTTACTCTACACAAGACATTAGTCATCCTCAGAGGGGATTCTCTGAAGCCACTGGGAGAAACTCTATAGGAGCAGGTAATGGCCAAAGTCATGGTTAGGCAATTTCATGGAAAATTTAGGGGTTTAAGTAGGTCATGATAAATCAGTCCCTTCTCCCCTCTCTGAATTTAGAACCAATAGAAGTTTAGACACAGGAGTCTGAAGATGAAAATATCAGTTTTATTACCAGTAGCACTGGCTTGGACATTGCCCTCAAACATAGTAAATGACCAGACAGCAGACCCCTAGCTCTACTGGGTCAAAGATAAAAACAGCAGCAGGTGTGCGGGTCCCCACTCTCTGCTCTGCTGGGGCAAAACAAAGTGATCCTTTGGGCCAGACATCAGATTCCAGGAAGTGAACCCTAACCCTTGGGCTGTGAAGTTTTTTGTTTTTGTTTTGTTTTTTTAATATTTTTATTTATTTCTAGGAGAGAGAGAGAGATAGTGTGAGCAGGGGAGGGTCAGAGAGAGAGGGAGTCACAGACTCTGAAACAGGCTCCAGGCTCTGAGCTGGCAGTCAGCACAGAGCCCGACGCGGGGCTCAAACCCATGAACCGCGAGATCATGACCTAAGCGAAAGTCGGACGCTTAACTGACTAAGCCACCCAGGCGCCCCTGGGCTGTGAAGTTTTAAAGCTACATTATAAAAGAATCACTGAGCCCTCCTCCGGAGTAATTAGTGGTCATAGCACAATACAAATTATGGCACGGCAGAACCTTGGCTCCAGCCCTATCCTGCCTGCTCTTGGTTTTCACCTGAGGATGGCTGGCCCCTCCCCTAGAGTAAGCAGGAGGTGGATCCCAGTCTTACCTTGGCAGCTGTATATGTACCAGGCGCCATCCCCCCAGCATTCATAATTGGGGAAGTACTGCCTTTCTCCTGCACTGTTTAGGAGGCTGGGTCAAGCCTAGAGATTAACTTGGATTGGCTGCCTTCAACCTTGGGCTGTAATTCACTTCCTTAGAGATTTGCAGCCAACTACTTTTCTAGAAGGCTGATGAGGAAGAGTCAATCTTGGACAAATTATGGCCTACCTTTCTGAGCCTCACCCAAAGAGCTTTCTACTTCTTCCTTCCAAGTTGACCTCACTTTTTTAGAGCTATAGGCCTTCCCATTTAGGGGCAGGGTCTGCCTGGGTTTACTGCCTGGAGGGGCAGAAAATGCATGTGTCCTGAAGCAGGATGCTACAAAAGAAAACACCCAGGAAAAAACTGAACTGCAGACCTCCTTCCGAATCACCAAGCAGCTTGGTGATTCACCTATACTTGGGCAGGAGGAGTGAAGGTTTGAGGAGTCTTCAGGAAAACACTCCACTGATATTTCCCTTCTGAGGAGGGAAACACAAGTTCCTTGTCCTTTATGGAAATGTATGGCAGTTCTGGATCATATACGAACTGCATCTAAATTTCTGGAGATGGCTGGTGGTAGTTCTATAACAGTGTGAACATATTTAATTTAATACTACTGAATCATACACTTAAAAATGGTTAAAATCATGGGGTGCTTGGGTGGCTCAGTCAGTTGGGCTTTGGCTCAGGTCATGATATTGTGGTTTGTGGGTTCAGGCCCCAAGTCAGGCTCTGTGCTGATGGCTCAGAGCCTGGAACCTACTTCGGATTCTGTGCTTCTCTCTCTCTCTCTGTCCCCCCCAACCCTTCCCACTTGTCTCTGTCTCTCAAAAATAAAGAAATGTTAAGAAAAATTTTTAATGGTTAAAATGATACATTTTATGTTAGGTATATTTTACTACAACTAAAAACAAACAAACTGGGTCTAATCTTGTTTTTGGTTTTATTTTGCTTTGTTTTGAAGAGCTAATACATGCACATGGTTTTAAATTTTAAAAACACAATGGCTTCTCCACAGTCTATTCCCTAGTCAATCCATTTTCTTTTCTAAAGGCAAACAATAACACCAACATTTGGGGGAATATGTTACACAAAAATAAGCAAATATATTTAAACTTTTTGACAAAAACAGTACCAAATTTTACACACTTTCCTGCAATTTGCTTTTTTATCGTATTGGACTTTCTTAGAGAATGTTCTGTATCAGTATATCAGACTTCTAGGTTTGTATCTACCTATTTTGCCAGTGTGTGGATAGCCCATAGTTGACTTAACCAATCCCCTTTGTGGTGCAAGTATAAGTGTTTTTGATCTTTTGCTCTTTCAAATGGTGAATAGTCTTGAATATGTATCATTTCTCATCTCTATCTACTCATAGGATAAATTCCCAGGCATGAAACTCTAGCAGTTGTCCCAGTAGTTTCCAACACAAGGAACACTAACCCTAATACTGTTGAGTAGACATTAGAACTGAGCAAGATCTCTGATCTGATAAGCTAGCCAGAAAAGTGATGGTGTGTATCCCACACATAAGCCATTGTGTCACACATTGCTGTGTGTACTAAAGTAGGAAAACTATTGAATGAACCCCCCCAAAATAATGTCCATTTTCAAAGAGCAACCCCTTCTGGCAAAGGTCTGGTCAGTCCATAATGCATAACTACTTGACTCTCAGTGAGTTTTCTTTAAATAATTCCTTACATTTTCCCCAATCGAATTTACCCATATTTCTACATATAATATCTTTTTTATAATGTAACTAAAGAACCCTAATAAATTAGCCACAGAAAAGGATATTACCTGCGTATGACAGGTGAGGAAACAGGAACAGAGACCAAGAGAAATTGCAGCTTGTTTGATAAGCAAGTTAGTGGAAGAGTCTGGGTTAAGATCCAGATCGATAACCTAATCTTGTACTTTTCCCACTAATCTATGTTGTCCTTTCTCTCCAGTTCTCAAAAATAAATGAACTGTTTCTAAATCTACCAAGTCCAGGAGAGGTCTCAGTTTGTGGACAGCCAATGACTGTCTTGCTAGTTGGAATCTGTCCTGATGCTTCACAGATGTTGAAGATAAACAGAAGGGACCTCTCAGGCATTAAAAATTGTGATGCAAATCTAAGTGTTTCTGATCTTAGATTCAAACAAGTGGATCCAGGAAACCTGATGACTTCCAGTCTTACCTACAAGCTTACATGGCTCACATGCCAAAGTGGGAATAGTTAAGGCTGATACTCTCTCCAGGAGGAGCCAGAGGGGAATGGATTTTATACAGTGGGAACATTTTTTCAGATTGTGTGCACGAAAAACCTAATGAACTCTTTAAAACCCCTCCCATGCAATGCAACTCAGGGTAACGTAGAACAGAATAGAGAATTCCACCATTGTACACAGAGAAAGCCACTGTAGGAAGACTGGACAATAGGCATTATATTGATGAAAGCAACTCTGGTTATATGTACAGTTAACAAGAAATTTACTCAAACCCTGGACTTGGAGCCATAGTAGACTAAAAACCAAGAATTCTTGAAAGCTGGTACTTCCAACCTTGATCTATGGAAGAATCAGTCCTGAGTGCTGTAACAAATCACCCTCAAATATTACTGAGGCAACACAGTGAAGTCTGTTTCTTGCTCGTGTCCTGATCTGCTGGTGGGACTATGGGGTAGGGACAGTGGGTTCTGTGTTCCATGTGGTCACAGAAGTGGCATCCAACACCCCTGCCCAAGTCCACTGGCTCTGATGCAAAGGATTCCCATTGCTTGGGAGGGAGGTTGGGGACTCTTCCTCTGTGCTCAGGAGAAAAAGAAGGATCTGGAGTGAACACATGGGAGTCTCTCTGCTCCATCCACATAAACAGGTTCAGAACTTAAATGGTAAGGGACACAGAAGTGGGCAGTAAACATGAGAACTGGGACAGTGAAAGGAAAAGAGATCTGTACAGGACCAGATAGAGACATCTGCCTATACGAAAGGATGTGGATATAGGTTCTAGAACTATGCTGTCTATTACTTATGGCTTGTGGGGCATAGCAATGTGTTAAGGTTAACTGTGTAACAAACTGTACGTAATTCTCATTTCATAGCTGGAGTCAGTCATTCCCAGTTGGCCTTCTTTTTTTTTTTGCTGTGTTTATAAAGCAATGGGTTAAAGAACCCTACAGGGTATTTCTAGTATGAGATGACTGGGCAGGGAGAGTCTTACTGACAGTTGATGTCAAGATTCTTGGTCTAGGGGCACAGGGCATGAAGGAGTTTGCCTTAAGAATGGCCACCCTGGGTAGGCTTATTCCTGTCTGGTATGCCACACATTTCTCTTATGTCCTGGAAAAACTAGTGAAGGAGCCAGTGATGACCTCAAGGTCCCCGGCGGGCCTTTTTTGAAACCACACACCATGACAAATCTCAAGGAAGTTAAAAAAACAACAAAAACAATCATAACCAAGGCAGCCCAGCTATTTTTAAAAGAACTGGAGCTTCATGACTTCAAACCCGAATTCCTGTGAGCTTCCAACCACCCTAGTCTAAAAGGAACATCCCTTTACCAGCCATAATGTTTAGAAACACAGCTAAGCTCTCTTAGCTGAAGACTGAGCATTTTTGAACTCAGAAATGTGAATGTCTACTCGGGAGGGCCCGCGAGGGTGGATTAGGAGGATGTGTGTGTGCTAGAGTATGTCTAGTTGATTATAAGTATCTGTGTGACTCTGTGAGTATATGTGCCTGTGTATGTTTGTGTGAAATTCAGAGCAAGGCAGGGGAAGGCAGTTCACGTAGATCCACATTTTACCTTACATTATGTGAAACTGTAGATAATTGGCAGAAGAGAAATGGGAACCCACAAGTAACTGACATTAGGACTGTTAAGAACCTCCCGGAAGACCTAACTTTTACTGGCTGTGTATTAACAAGCACCTGCAAAGCTCTGCGTCGCTAAGGAAAGACCAAGATGCACCTGGCAGCCAACACCTGCCTAAAGGAAGGAAAGACAGGGCTTCAACCTAGAGCAGAAGAGCGCCGGCCTCTTCTTTATGCTCAGCTGTCACGCTCAGTTGCACCGAATGTGGGTCTGCCTGTCAGCCTGCGCTGAATCCTACGGCACCGTTCCAGGTCTTACTATCTGCACTGTTCCAAATGACTTGTTGCCCATACCTGTGTGCACCCAGGAAGACTCCGGTTTCTATAACAACAGACCCCACCCCCCTGGAGTTTCCTTGCTATGTGCAGAGGCCGCTTGCCAATCCATGCTGACTTAGCCCAGCCTTCAGCCTGGCCCCTCTAGACCTGTTCCCACCCAGACACCAGCACCGCGCATCAGTTTTTCCCAAAACTGGAAAGAGGAAATGGAGGCTCAGTAAATAAACAAATAAAAGCAGAGCTTTTGTAAACCATTCTAATCTGGGCATGGTTTAATAGTTTGAATTTTCCGTCATGCGCTTTACCTAGGTTCTTTTAAGCCTGTAGCAAGACTAGGAAATCAGCTATCAATTGACTTACTGTGATGTTTTCTCAATAATCTCTCTGAAAAGCAGTGGAATTCAAGGTTGTTTTCAAAATCTGGAAGCAGAAGCCTGTTGCATTTACAGTAATGATACTTTGGAGGGGGATTAGTCTTTCATTTGTGGGTTTTTTTTTCTAGAGACCAAATCCAGGGGACAGAAGAGGTGAGGTATCATTCTGTGGGCTTCCTGCAATCTGGAAAGAATAAGGTATGCACAAAAGAAATAGCAGAGGCTTAAAGGATTGTGATTTTTGTGTTGTGACTGGATTCACGTTTGCAGTCCTTGTAACCAGAAGGACCTAACATAACTGTCTATTGTAGTGCAGAGACGGGGCGGGGGGGCTCAGGGCATTGCAGTTCCAGGAGCAATTGCCCCTTGCTGTCGGAGGGTCCCATATGAGCATCAATCCTCTAGGCGGATTCTGGGCAAGTTCCTTCTCTACCAATCGTGGTTACTAAGAGCAGGTGACCTCACAAACTGTTCTAGCAACTTTTACTGCTGCGAATCATTCCCTTGGGAACCTCAGAAGCTGGCAAAATAAATCTTTGTATTCACTCTGTTTGTATTCTGACAGCACTAAAAACCTCTGCTTTGAAAAGGAAAGCCTTTCCCAAGCAAATCCAACTGGGGGAATAGATTCCCTGTGTGTAGCTTTGGAGGTGCTAAAGGAATAATAATAATTGCTTTCATTTTGATGAGCTTTACAGATTCCAGAGTTCTCTCAAGAGTTCCATTTCATTTGATATTTGCAGTTACCACGTGAAGCGAGCAGGGCTGACCTTGACCGGCCTCCCTATCAGATGCACGGTGGCATTAAATGGCTTGCCAATGTCACAAGGTGCGTAGTTGGCACAAATTGCAGTGCAAACGTTCTGACAAATAAGTCAGTAGGCTTCCTATTTTACCATTCCACGAAACTTCTAAAATAATCCTATGGATTTAAAAAATATGTAATCGCCACTCATATGCAAACCCCGGAAAATTCCCAAGCTGATGAAAGGGGTCTATTTTGGTGATGCAAGTGAATATCGAGCTGCTGATTTTGAGCAAAAGCAGCCAATGCAAATAAGCATGATATATTCATATATTCATCCATTTGAAAGAAATCTGATGGCAAGAATTTGCTCCAACAAAGCAGATTCTAGGATGTGCCAGCATCTGTACAAATGCGTGTCATTCTCTGCAACCTCCATGCACAGAGGAAGACCATGGATTCCTTGAGCATAAAGACAGGACAGAGTCTTAGAGATAATTTTATCAACCTCATTTTCCAAGGGAGGAAAGTGGGTTCAGAGAGCAGTGCCTTGCCCAAGGTCACACTGTTAAAGCTGTCAGGAGTACAAGACCTCAGACCTTCAGACACCACAGTCCATTCAGACTGACACTTCTGAGCCTCTGGATGGTTCCAAGTCACTAAAGCAACACTAAATTGGGCTCAGTGCAGCATTTAAGCAGAGGAGTGCAGTAAGGTCTCTTAGCAGGATTTAGAGCAACAAAAGACTGGAATCAAAGACTTGGGGCTTGTTTAAGGTCATTCTCCTGATAGTGGGTCTTTCCAGAAGCTGGCTCCCTAGAAATCAAGTTCAGCTTTGCTTCGCCCTTGAGCCTCAGCATTGGAGTGTGAAGCCAGAATCGCCTGGTGCCTGGTGTGGTGTGATGGTGGAGACAGGGTTTGGCCCTGAGCTCCTTGTGCTTTCCACGTGGCCTCATTTGTCAGCCAGGGCACAGCGTGAGTGTACCACGCCAAAACAATCCTGACCAATGGTGCAGAGGGCTATGGTATTTACTCAGGGGCTCTCTCGGAAGGCTTTCCAAATATTCCATCGGAAGGTTTATTTTCAAACCTCGGTCCAAGACCAAACCACTTAGAGTTATGTCAGCCTCTTCATCCAATGTGTCCCTGAGCTGCTTTCAGCAGGCTTCTGAAAGAATCCCAGAGACTCAGGACTTGGACTGTGTCTCTGAAGGAATGGCCTGACTCTGGGATCAATAAGAAACTGTCCGTTACATCTCTGTGTGACCTTCATCAGATAAAATTCTGTTAGGGGCTGCCGGCATGGTGTAGCAGATGCTGTGTGTGTTGCTCTGACCCTGCTCAGGACCAAGGCACACCCTCCCAGCTGCCCGCAGTGTTGCCAGCGGCTGGCCCCTAGCTGCGTCCCTCCCAGGGATTACCTTTTGATAGAGGTTGTGGTCTCACTTGAGATTAAAGTCCCTTCCCCCTCAAAAAGCCTGCACCTGATAACTGGTCAATATAGGGGTACAAAGTATTGACCCCTTGCTTAACTCAGGTCATCTCTGCAGGGCCACCCCAACTCTATGAGATCACTTGGGGTGTCTGTGCTACTGCATCAAAGTGTAACTTCATCCTCTGCCCAGGCCCTCTTCTCCTCCTTTGCACGATGATGCTCCCCAGAGCACTCCCAGTTAACTACCTGCTTGCAAATCTCTGTCCCAGAATATCACTCCCCTTGCCCCCCAACTCCCCTCAGGGCCAGAATCTTGACTCTTGTCTGCTCATGGACACCAACTTCTGCATATCAGAATGAGTAGGAGTCTTCTTTACCAAGATAGCCAAAGCAATCTCTACTTGTTTCCTACGGCTGCTACAACAAATCACAACAAACCCAGTGGATGCGAAGCCTGAAAAGATGGGGCCAGAATCAAGGTGTTGGCAGGGCTGGGCTCCCTCTGTAGGCGCTGAGGAAGAATCTGCTTTCTTGCCTGGTCTAGGTTCTAGAGTTGAAATCTTTGCCTTCCTTGGCCAGTAGCCCCTGGCCCCATTTTCAGAGCCTGGGACATGGCATCTTCTGTCAGTGGACACATCGCCTTCTGTGGCAAATCTCTCTCTGCCTCCCCTTTTGAAGGGCACTTGAGATTGCACTTAGGGCCCATGTGGATAATGCAAAATGCTCTGCCCATCTCAAGAACTGCGCTTAACGTAATCACACACCCTCAAAGTTTCTTTTGCCATTTGAAGCAACCTTCACAGATTCTGGGGATTAGGCCTGAGGATCTTTGCAGAGTTTTATTTAACCTGACACAGATCATACAGTAAACTTGGAGGAAGAGGCATACATTCCAATTTCAATTTGAAGTTTCTGTGATGAGGCCCCCAGATCTTCTTTTGCAATGCATTTACCATTGTCCCAAAGGCTGGTGTCAGCCGGGAAAACGACTTCTTGATTCAGGCCTTTATTATGAAACATGACAAATTCTTACCTGCTACTGCTAGAACTCGTTCTCTGTCTCTCTTCTGTCCTCTGTCTCTGACTCTCTTTTTCTTCCTTTCTACCCCTCTAACCCATCAAGTTCTGTGTCTGCAGGCACCCTATTGTCTAGGCGGGAATAACACTCTCCAGCCCTCCATGGCCTCGGTTGGGAGGAGAAGGAGGGGATGGAATAGTGACATAAGCCTCATCTGCACATTCTTTTGCCACCGTGACAAAGCATTCTCTGTCACGATCAACCTGGGATGATACCATCTGACCCATCAGATAGGGATTTGAAAGCAATCTTCACATACTCACTGACTCAAATAAGGCCGATCTGAAATTCTGCTCATCCCAGGAAATCCTCTGCAATCTCATTTCTTTCCCAAATTCTTCTCAATTCTTTTAGCATACACTGTTTCTACCACTTTTATAGACCATATATGTTGATCTGTATATTTATCTTCCTCACTAGACTGTGAGCGCCCTTTTTTTTAAAGACTATTTTTTTAGAGTAGTTTTAGGGTCACAGCAAAATTGAGGAAGGAGAGATTTCCCATGTACTCCCTGCCCCCACACCTGCATAGCCTTCCCTGTTATCAACCACCTCCCCACCAAAGTGCTACGTGCATTACAATTGATAAACCTACACTGGCACAGCATAAGCACCCAAAGCCCATAGTTTGCATTAGGGTCTACTCTTGGCGTTGTGCATTCGACAGGTTTGGACCAATGTATAATGATATGTGCCCATCAGTATAGTTTTATATGGAGTAGTTTCACGGCCCTAAAAACCCTGTGCTTTGCCTATTTGTGCTTTCCCCACACCCCACACTCCCTGGCAACCACTGATCTTTTCCCTGTCTCTGTGGTCAGCTCCTTTTTCATCTTTTTATCCCAATAAACAACTATCAAGGTCATCCTAGGAGAACATGACCTCTGCAGAGGAACCGTGCTCCCTGCGGTCTGTGAAGTGGCTTACGGTCCCAGTAGCCCTGGTTATGCCATGTGCACAAAGATAGGCACCACAACCAATGACATTTTGGCTGTCAAAGGGAACTTGTGACTGCCATCAGTAAACATGACAGCCAAGCATGTGTTCCCGGGGAAAGCCCTTCACATGGGTCTTTCCTTGTTGCATTTATATTTAGCTCAGATGAAAGACTGCGACTGTTTGCCTCAGTGACAGGCAGCAAACAATAACCAAAAAGAATAAGGAATACTTGTTACCTTTCTTCTCTTTAGGACACGGAGTCCTTACATTTGAGACCACATCTCTGACAACCAGCTTTCCCATGCCTGGCCCGTGAGATGTACACAAACGTTCATTGTATGAAAGAAGATTCAGAAGCAATCTCGAATTCTGGCTCTCCAGCTTTTAAACTATGTTTCTGTATTTTAATTAAGAAGTATTTCACCCATCAGTCCTCAGTTTGTCCTCAGCACTCAAGAGTCTCTCATGGTTTGCCTCTCTCCCTCTCCCCCACTATTTCCCCCCTTCTTCTCCCCCATGGTCCTCCGTTAAGATGGGTGTGGGGGGAGGGTGAGATGTGCATGGAGGAGGGCACGTGTGGGGATGAGCACTGGGTGTTATATGGAAACCAACTTGACAATAAACTATTTGTAAATAAATAAATAAATAAATAAAACATTAAAAAAAAGAAGTATTTCAAACATGCAGAAAGGTGCAGAAAATAAAATACACAACCAACATGTCTATCATCCAGATTACATAGCTGTTAAACATTTTCTCATTTTTCCTTGAGATGACTCATAACGAAAGAAAAAAGAATACAGCCAACCCCCAACCCCCACTCTATCCTCTACCTCTCCTCTCTGCAGAGGTACCTCCACCTCAAGTTGCCACGTGCTGTCCCCATGCATGCTTCTGTAGTCGCACTTAACATTTGTATGTACAAAACAACATTCCCTGTCACTTTACGTGCATTTGGAATTTACTTCAATGCCATATTGGATATATTATTTTGAGATTTGCTTTTCTTACTGTACAATATATTTTAGAAACTGATTTATGTTGTTTGGACACAATGTAGGTCTAGTTCATTCATTTAACTGCAGCCCAGCATATCACAGTTTACTCATTTCCCTGCTGAAGAACAATCAGTTACTTGCTTTGGCTGTTGTTGCAGTGAAGGTACTTGGACACGTCTCTTTGTGCACATGTGTGTAATTTCTCTAGAGTAAGGCACCTAGGATTGTGCACATAAGTGGCAGGGAATGTGCTTTTTCGCTCTCCTCGGTAGTGACAAAGTGCTCTCCCAAGTGGTCGTACCAATTCACATTCCTACCGGATTAGGAAGTACTGTTTCCCTGAATCCTCACCATCAATTGTGACACTGAAAAATCTTTTCCAGTGTGATAGGTGTGAAAGGCATTTGTTGTCTTAACTTACGTTTCCTTGATTACTCACAAGCTTAAGCTTTTTAAAAGCATTTTTATATGGCTACTAGCAGTTTTGTTTATGTGTCTGTGTGTATGTGTGTGAAAGAGGGAGAGGAGGGGGAGGAGAGAGGGGTGAGGGAGAGTGGGAAAGAGAGGGGGGAAGGGAAAAGGAGAGAGACCAGTACTAATCCTTTGGTCCTTTAAAAAAAAAACTGGCATAGGGGCGCCTGGATGGCTCAGTCGCTTGAGCATCTGACTTCAGCTCAGGTCATAAGCTCATGGTTTGTGAGTTCAAGCCCTGTGTCAGGCTCTGTGCTGACAGCTCAGAGCCTGGAGCCTGTTTCAGATTCTGTGTCTCCCCCTCTCTGTCCCTCCCCTGCTCATGCTCTGTCTCTCTCTGTTTCAAAAATAAATATTAAAAAACAATTTTAAAAACCTCACTGGTTTATCCTTTTCTGATATATTTGTAACTATTCTGTATTCAGAAGTTATTATTTAAATTGCAAATATCTTGTCTTAAACTGCATCTAGCTTTTAAAATTTTGTGTATGATACCCCTGTTATAAATCACTTTGAAAATCTGATGTAGTCAAATTCATAAATCTCCTTAAGATTTGCGGGTATTTGTTCTTTAATAGATCTGCTCTTAGCTCTACATTCGAGATATTCTCCCACATTGTTTTCTAAAAATTCTAAATTTTTGCTCTTCACATTTAAATTTTTGTCCATCTGGAATTTACTTTTGCTTATGTGGTGAAGTAGGAATCTAATTTTATCTTTTCCGAATGGAAAGTTAAATGTTTCAGCACCTCAAAAGATAGTCCAGCTTTTCCCAGTGTTTGAAATGCCATTTCTGTTAAATACAAGCTCCCATTCACAAGTGGATCCCTTCCTTGACTCTCCAAACCATTCTGCTGGCCCATTTCTCCGTAATTTGACCATTATTTTAGCTAATGGCTATATTTAGCAGTTGGTGCAGTGATTCACCTCATTCTTTGTCCTCAAATTTGTTAATTTGTTTTCCAGTTTCATTGAGATATAATTGACAACACTTCTAAGTTTATTTTCTTTTTCTTTGAAGTTTAAAGTGTACAATGTGGTGATTTGATATATACATATACCATGAATGATTGCCACAATAATGTTAGTCAACATATCCATCACCTCAACAGTTACCATTTGTGTGTGTATATGTGTTAAAGACATTTAAGATTTCCTCTTAGCAAATACCAAGTATGCAACAAAGTATCTATTGTCTCGACTCAAATTTATTCTGACTTTCTTTAGTTCTTACCCTTCCAATATTGTAGATTTAGTTCATCTATCCCTATGACAAACGCTATAGGATTGATAAAGGAAATGCATCTAATAAATTAATTTGAGAAATTTTTGCCATTTGTACAACATTGAGTCATTCTGACCAGAAATGTGATATATCTTTCCACCTAGGCCTTCTTGATAAATTACACATTTATATTATTTAATATAGATTTATACTTTTCCCTGTAAAGATTTTACATATTTTTATTAGCTCGCTTATGAGGTTTTTACAATGTTTGCTACAACTGTAAATCATCTCTTTTTTAAAAATTATATTTTCTAACAATTTGCTGCAGGTGTTCAGGGACAATTTTTAAAAATCAGTTTTAAATTAGGCAACTTGTGTATTTCCTTATTTCTTCTAATAGTTGTTGATTGCTTCTCTTCTCTTGGATTTTTAAAAATAGATAATCATAGCATCCATAAATAATGATACTTTTATTTTTTAATTTTGAATATTCATTTGATTTCTTTTTCTTGTCATTACTTCATCAGCTAAGACTCACAAAGTAATGTTGAGTAAGGGTTTTGATAGTAGTCATCCCTGCCTTCATCCTGAATTTCAGTGAAATTATTTCAGAGATGCACCAAGTATGACTTTCACTATAGATTAACAGTAGACAAACTTGGGGCACCTGGCTCAGCTGGTTAAGCGTCTGGCTTTGACTCAGGTCACAATCTCACAGTTTGTGAGTTCGAGGCCTGCGTTGGGCTTCACGCTGACTGCGCTACAGCCTGCTTGGGATTTTCTCTCTCCCACTGTCTTTGCCCACCTCTCTCTCTCTCTCTTTCTCAAAATAAAGAGACTTAAAACAATAGTAGACAAACTTAATCAGGTTATTCTTTTACTTCTGGTATGCTGAGAGATTTGTTATGAATAGGTATCAAATTTTATCAAATACATTTTCTGCAATCTTTTGAGGTGACTACCTGTTTTTTCTTTATTGTGTATGGGGCAAATTACATTAATATTGGTTTCTATTGTTAAGCTTTCATTTATTTAGTAACCCAATGTAGTTATAAGGTATTATTTATAACACTACTAGATTCAGTTTACTAATGTTTATTGCAAAGCTTTATGTATTTGCTCATAAATGAAATTCATCTGTACTGTCCTTTTTGGTAATGTCTTCTCCAATTTTTGTTGTCAAGGTTATATTAATATCATATAACAAGCTGGAAATCTTTCTCTTTTTCCTGTTTCTAGAACAGATTGCATAACATAGAAATTGAATTTCCCTTGAAAGTTGAGAAAAACTTACCTGTAAAGCTCTCTTAGATGTCCACACTCTTTGTGAATTGACTTTAAATTACCAATTTTAAAAAAAAAAAATGTTTATTTCTGAGAAAGAGAGAGAGCAGGGGAGGGACAGAGAAAGAAGGGGACAGAAGATCTGAAGCAGTCTCTGAGTTTGATGTGACGCTCGAACTCACAAACCATGAGATCATGACCTGAGTGGAAGTCTGACACTTAACCATCTGAGCCGCCCAGGCACCCCTCAATTTCAAATTAAATATTTGAAAGGTCATAAATCTATTCAGCTTTTCTATTTCTTTTTGAGCTATATTTTTTTCTTGGTGTTTCTACTTCATTTAAAATTTCAATGTTATTGCAACAAAGTCATGCATAGTTGCCTCATGATTTTGTGAATTTGTGTTGTATCTATAGTTACATCGTTTTCTTTCTCAGTGTGGTTCATTTGCACCATCTTTCATTTTCTCCTGCTCTTTCGCCTTTGTTAATCCACTCAGTTGTTTGTCTTCTATTTCATTCATTTTGCTCTTATCTGTATCCTTTTTCCTTTGTCTTTTCTTGAGTTCACACTGTTATTTTTCTAGCTTCTTTAATTAGGAATGTTCATTCATATTCAAAATGTCTTCTTCTCGGGTGTATGTATGTGTGTGTTTGCATATCTGTAATTTCTTCCCTGAAGCGCTGTTTGAGCTACAACTGACAGTTGTGATACGCAGTATTTCCCTCATCATTCAGCTCTAGATATTTTCAAATTTCCATTATGATTTCTATTTTGAAGAATTAATAATTCAGAAGTGCTTTTAAATTTCCAAACATATGGTTCCTTTTTTGTAGTTACATTTTGTAATTTGCTTCCAATTTAATAGCATTTTGGAAGGGGCTGTGGTCTATATGATATTGATTCATTTGTTACTTTTAGATACTTGCTGTGTGGCCAAGTATGTTGTCATTCAAAAATAAGTTCAATGTGTATTCACTAATTGTTAAAGGAAATGCTACATTCAAGTTTTAAATGTGTTGCTTCTTTTTTAAAAAAAAAATGTATTAACATTTGTTTACTTTTGAGAGACAGAGAGACAGCGGGGGAGGGGGCAGAAAGAGGGAGACCCAGTATTTGAAGCAGGCTCCAGGCTCTGAACTGTCAGCACAGAGCCCGACTCAGGACTCAAACTCACAGACTCAGCCATGAGATCATGACCTGAGCTGAAGTCAGATGCTTAACTGACTGAGCCACCCAGACATCTCTAAATGTGTTGCTTCTATTGTTTATATGTTTGCTAATTATTTTGTTTCCTTACACTACTTAATCTGGAGTATCGTCTTAAAATATCTCACTATGATTGTGCATTTCTTGGGGTTTTTTTGTGTGTGCTTCTGGCCATTTGTACTTCACATGGATTAAGACTACATTATTAAAAGTTGACAGTTTCGGAATTTTTAAGGCTTTTTTAAAAAAAATCTTTTTGATGGATAGTTTCTGGTCTGTCCATAAGACAGTTCCTCCTTTGCCTCACTTTTTCCTCTTGGACCTAAAACAGGTCCAGGGGATTTTGCTGTCATTGCCCGTACCACATCCCCACTGCTCTTGGATAAAGGTTTATACACCACCTTTGAGACACAGATTTTCCTAAGTTCTTCTGAGCTTTGCAGCCACAAGATATTCTCCATGCCTCCACCCTTCCTGTACCTCCTTTCATGATGTCAACTGCCTTGTGGGAGTGTTTCCACTTACTTTATGATTCAACATTTATCTGTCTCCCAGTGTTGCTAAAATTGAAGACTGAATTTTATTTTTCATTCTTCTTATTGCTTTTGGATGCTTTACAGGCAATACTAGTTTTTGCTGCCATCTTCACGCTGGACTTTTTCCGTAATGAAGCCTAAGGTTAATCAGAATCTTCACTTGTCCCTGAACATTACCTTCATCCATATCCATCCTTCTTGTACTACATGCTGCCCTGTCTAGTATTTTACTTACAGATATAACCCCACAGGATCGTCATCATATTATTTTGTGATCAGTGCTCATTTAAATTTGCCCATGTCTTTCTTTATCTGTCTCTCCACTGGCCATTGCTTCCTGCGTCCCATGGCTTCTCCCAGACAGGTAGAGCTTGTGGAACTCGTTCAGCAAGGGGCTGCAAATAGATTATTTCAATCTTTGCTTGTCTGATGATGTCTTTACCTTGGTTTCACTATTGAATTTTACTTTAGCTGAGAATAAAATTCTAAAGTTTCCGTTATTTTCCCTCAGCCCTCTGAAGCTACTGCTTCATTACCAATTGTGCTATTAAGAAATTAGCAGCTTAAGTATTAATAACAAGAACAAAAACTCTGGATACCTCACAAAGACACATGTATATAAATGATACTAACTGTAGGCTTACTTACAAATCTTGATACTCATTTTTAAACCCCATTTATCAATACACACATTTGTTTAAATTCAACTATTATATTTTAATTTTCCTTAATGGCAATCATTATTCTTACAACTATTTGGAACCTGTTGTATTTTTACATAGTTAACATATATGTTCAACCCTCTAAAACTCATCATTTGGAAGAGCTGTGAACAAGTCAGAAATTTCGGCTTCTGAACTTTGTTTTTGTTCCTTTTTTGTAAATGTGCAGCTATGAGATGTTTTTCCCTTCAGAAGTGACACCCTTACATTGTTTCAGTGACAAAAAAATCATACAATTATGGGAAATGTCTTGACATCCCTAACAGCTGGAACCACTTCTGCTGGTTTTCTGTGTCACTCTAGCAAAAGGCTCCCACACTCTGCACCACCGTCTCTCTTACCAGCCCCTGATATGCTCCAGCACATTCCTGAGCAGCCCTGGAGGCACCCAGCAGAAAATTCACACCTGGGGTAGATGTGGTTATAGGAGTCAAAGTGCTGATCTCAGTGGATTTTCAATACAGCATTAAAAAAAAAAGAAAAGAAAAGAAGAGCATAGAAAAGAAAAAAGAAAAGAAGAAAACCCAGCAAAAGGAAGAAGCATGTGCAAAATGTGATCCTTTGGCATAAATTTTTTTTTAAAAGAGAGATACATAGGGATGCTCAGTTGGTTAAGTGTCCGACTCTTGGATTCAGGTTGGGTCATGATCTCACAGTTTTGTTAGTTTGAGCCCTCCCATGAGGCTCTGTGCTGGCAACACGAAACTGCTTGGAATTCTCTCTCTCTCCCCCTCTCTCTGACTCTCCTCCACTTGCTCTGTCTCTGTCTCTCTCAAAATAAATAAATAAACCTAAAAAAATAGATAGATAGACAGATAGATAGATAGATAGATAGATGATAGATAGATAGTTGATAGCATAATATCAACAATTTTGAGGTGAGGAGAATCAGTGGTTAACTGTTCACAGTGTTTAACAGTTATGGAAAGAGAAACTAGGGAGTCAAAGGCCTCTTTCTTTTGCATTGTTTTGAAGTACTTAAATTATGTAACTCAGCAGATATTATATTATATGTAATATAATATGTTGTATATTTATTAATATATGTTTATGCTTGAGTATATATACATAATATGTATACTATATATACTATATTGAGATTATGTATATAATATATAGCATACATTATATATTATATAACCCAGAAAATTATATGTTGTAGGATAATATATATTATATAAATAGAAGTTCAGAAAACTTCTGTTACATATATAATATTTAATGAAGATATATATTTTCACATATATGTGCATATATATGTATGTATGCATATATGCACACACACAAACATATATATATATATAACAGTCAGAAATTTCTGAGCACAAAGATTGTATACTGTTTTTTCTGGCATATTTGCTTCTTTATATTTTTCTATTGATAAAACTTAAAGGGAAGAAGATGTAGAAAACACAAGGCCTCATAGCACACCTGCACTAACTTTCCAGGGCCTCCCTATCAAAGTACCAGAAATTGGGTGGCTTAGACAACAGAAATTGAGTGTCTTACACTTCTCTAGAGGCTGGAAGTGTGACACCGAGATGGGCGATGCAGGAAGGGTCTGCTCCAGGCCCCTCTCCTTGGCCTGTAGACGGCTGTCTTCATCTTGTGCCTCTTCACATCATCTTCTTCCGTGCGTGTTTCTGTGCCCAAATTTCCCCCCCTTTTTTTTTTTTAAATATTTTTATTTGTTTCTAGGAGAGAGAGAGAGACAGCGTGAACAGGGGAGGGTCAGAGAGAGAGGGAGACACAGACTGTGAAACAGGCTCCAGGCTCTGAGCTGGCAGTCAGCACACAGCCCGACGCGGGGCTCGAACCCACAAACCGCGAGATCATGACCTAAGCGAAAGTCGGATGCTTAACCGACTAAGCCACCCAGGCGCCCCTGAAATTTCCCCTTTTAATAAGTTCATGGGTCACAGTGGATTAGGGCCCATCTCAAAACTTCACTTAACTTGAGTACCTCTGTTGATATCTATCTCCAAATAAGGTCATGTTCTGAGGTACTGGAGGTTAGGACTCCAACACATTTTTTTTTCTTGGTTTGGGGGTGGGGCACAATTTAACCCATAACAGTACTTCATATGACAGGAATTCATAGAAGTGGAGAAAATAAATAACGAAAATTGAGACGGATTCTGCAGGAGGTGACAACGGACTTCATTCTTGAAGGATAAATCATCCTTCATCTTTTGATGGGGAGAAGGAATTGATTTCACACTTTCCTCCCCTCTTTTGCTGGGACAAAATGGAAAAATGAATGTTGGGAATGAGGATTATAAATGAGCAGGACCCTCATGAGGTCTTTGTGCCTAGAAATAAGTGTTTCGTTCCATACAGTGAACACTACCTGGGATTGAACTGATAAGGCCAGATTAAGGCAGTAGATCTAAGTTGAACACAAGAAGAACTTACAAATACCCGAAGCCGACCCACAGTGGAAATGGGCCTCTCTACAGGAGAGGGCATGCCTGGGGGAAATTGAGGCAGAGACCACAGAAGGGTTCTTACTGGGTAGGCAGCTGGATTCGAGCAACTCTAGTCTTCCTGTGAAATCTAGCTCAGCATAGGTGTGCAGGGAGAAACCTGGCAGTAGGGTGGAAGGGGGCAGGAGTTATAAAGGATAACACTCCCCCTGGGGGAGAAATGAAGCCCCAAACACAAGAAGGGAAGCTCCTTTCTAAAGCTTGAACCGGAGACAATGAGGAGACACTGGGGGCAGGGGGAGGGGACACTGAACTCTGAAGGGGAAGCTCTGACTCCCCAGAGCAGTGCTTTGTAGCCATATTTTCCCGGAGCCACCAAGTCCAAGCCCAAAACATGGGGTCAAGGGTATGAGAATTTTGGCCCAAGATGAATAAACCTGGCCTCAGCAGCTGCCACCACTCTGGAAATGTGTATGTTGAAAGAATGTGAGCACTTGAGACTATTTCCAGTTCCAGCTGCTCCGTGGTATTAATAAGGGTCTAATTGCTAAAACCATGTGCAGTGAACATGGTGCTCATTTTCCTGACACATGGAAAATGTGGTTTGGAGGCCGAGCTGTCAGACCCAAATCACCTCCAGACCCTGCCTATTGTAAGCACATTTCATCACTGGGCTGGACTTGGGAAGCTTGGTCTATGGCCTCGTTATAGCTATTTGTATCCAAACAGGGGAGCCAACATGACAGGTTAGAATTCCTGTCAAAGAAGTGTGGCACCAAGCTGCCTTCCAGCTCCATTTCACAGGTAACGGGGTGTGGAGAAAAATCATCACATTATCGTGCCTCAAGATGAAGGAGACATTTGTCCAGTGTTCAGATCAGGTTTATAAGGTGCCCCTTGACTCTCAGGTTGTTGATAAAGAAGATATCACCTCGGAACTCGGAGACTCTCTGTAGACAGTTAGGCTTCCTGTGCAAAAGGAGGTGGGTGACGGCATAGGGGCTGTAGCCCCGTGTCTATGGGGAGAGACAGGAGGAGGGTCCGTGTGCATGAGGGACAGCTCCACTGCCCTTGCCCACCCACAGATACTGGCTGCTTCTCTTCTCCAAACTGAAATGTGGTTTACTAATTTACGCCTCGTGCTACCACAATACATACTCACAAAAGCTTCTCCTAAGTTGTCCCACACATCAAAGATCAAAGTCCATTTATGCTTTCTTACTAGCTGCAGTTTTTTAGGGAGAACCCCCTTCCAAAGTTCACACTAACTTTTAATTCATCTTTCTGGCTTGTGAAGGGCGTTCCCAGCTAAGGCTTCACTCCTCGTTAGGCTTTCCATGGACAATATTGGAGCACATTAAATGACCCTTATGAGCAGTTCCAGGAAAAGACACCCTGGTGATTGACAGACCTACCTCCCGGAAACCTGAGTTTTAAGAAACCCTGGACATTGACAAGCAGTATGACATAGGGATTAAGAGCCAGAACTCTGCAGTTGGACTCCCCGGGATTCAACAATGGTTGCACCATTTATGCCTCATGGGACCTTGGGCAAGTGTCCTTGGTTTTCTGGTATGTAACAGGAAAAATGAGAGTACTTTGGCACTAGAGAGTTGCAAACATTAAGTTATCATGTTTGAAGTGCTTTATTAACACTGGCCACAATTATTATTGTTTCCCCAGAAAGAATGTTGTTAGATCCAGTAAAAGTGGGGTCCTATGAACCCTAGCGAACACTAGATTTGCACAGATGTTCCTCACAGGGTTGTGCTGTGTGCAGTGTAACCAGTGTAGAGTGGACAGGATAGTGTTAAACAAAGAAACTAAGTATGGATTGCATTATTGGAAGAGTGAGTGTCTGATAACGCTGAACAGCAAGTCCAGCCTGAAAGAGTCTATTTACCCTGAAAGAGTCCTGGCCCACTTAGCCACAGGCAGTTCGAAGAGACACAGATACCCCGATTCACAGAGAGCCCGGCAAAGACACAGTGCAGATGGAGAGAGGCTGTCCTTTGGCGAAGTGGGCAGCAGGAATTCTGCAGAATGATTTTGGGGGGCTCAGCAGGGCTCAAATCTGTGCAGTAGCCAGCAGGGACAGCTAGAGCGGTTAGGGATAAAGAATGTGTTTTAATGCCCAAGCTTCGTGGAAGGGCTAGCAGATGCCTGGTGTGGTTCCTGGGTCAAGCCAGTGATTGGTTTAGAGCCAGGATGATGAAAGAAGATTCGGATACGGTCTGTGCAGAGGTATCTGCTTGGAAGAGGCTATCATGCTCACCAGAGGGGTGCTGTGAAGAGCTCCTGGCCCCCCTCAGGGATGTGAGCAGGACTCACGCTTCAGATGCCAGCATGCAGCCCTCAGGCATCAGCCCTCTCCGGAATCGCCTTGGCTCAGCTGCCTCACTCAGAGTCACACCTCTTCCCAGGACAGCCCGAGCCAGTGACCAGCCGATGCAGAGGCACAAAGGCCCGGCTCTTTTGATCCACCTCAGGACAGCCCCAAAGTTGTCTTCAGAATCCCCCACAAAGTCAGCCAAAGCTCCTGAGGAGACTGCACAGAGACTTGACCTTTCATTCTACCCAATCCTGCTTTCTGCCATAGATATCGACCCCAAGAGCACCCCCTCAGAGATGCCTCAGTAGTAATCTCCACCTCAGAACCTTCCCTGCAGACCCACGACACTCCCCTAGTGAGCCACGGGCTCCTCTACACTTCCTAGCCTATAGCTTAGGGCCATGTGACAGGGGCCTGGCCACTGGGAAGTAGGGCCATTCGTGTGAGGTGACACAGACGCTACTTGGGATGTGTGGCAAATAAGCCTTTGTTGTGTTAAAGCTCTGCAAAAACAAACTGGGATTTATTTTTGTTGACATGCTTGTTTTCCTCTTCTTCTTCTTTTTAAATGTTTTATTTTTTTTTGAGAGAGACAGAGCATGCACATGAGTGATTCCGTGAGGGGGTGGGGCAGAGAGAGGGAGACAGAGGATCCAAAGCAGGCCCTGTGCTGACAGCAGACAGCCTGATAAGGGACTTGAACTCGCAAACCGTGAGATCATGACTTGAGCCAAAATCAAGAGTCAGACGCTCAGCTGAGCCACCCAGGCACCCTGATGTATTTGTTTTCTTTCTCTTTCTTTCTTTCTTTCTTTCTTTCTTTCTTTCTTTCTTTCTTTCTTTCTTTCTTTTCTTTCTTTCTTTCTTTCCTTTCTTTCTTTCTTTCTTTCTTTCTTTCTTTCTTTTCTTTTCTTTCTGAGTGAGAGAAAGACAGCATGAGCAGGGGAGGGTCAGAGAGAGAGGGAGACACGGAATCTGAAACAGCTCCAGGCCTCTCATGAGAACCATGAGATCATGACCTGAGCTGAAGTCGGACGCTTAACCGACTGAGCCACCCAGGCGCCCTGATGTATTTGTTTTCTTAACAAATCCTATCTTACCCTGTCTTAGCTAACAGATTAGCCATACTCTTTTAAAAAACTTTTCTAATTCCAGAGGGAAAAGGAACCACAAGTAATACCTGAATATACTATAAAATACATGGTGCTTGTTTTACGTCTGCTTAAGTTAACTGTTAGGGAAGCATAATGTTATTAGTCCCACATTGTAGATTTCGCTATTCTCAAAAACAATATTGCTAATGAATCCTTTTGTTTTGTTTATAAATTTTAGTTATTTTCAGGGGCAATATTTCCAATGACTCCTTGTGTTTGTGTGTGTGTGTGTTTACGTGGTCCCAAGTTAAATAAACCATTTAGGTATTTTGACAAATAAATCTGAGCAGAGTGCCTCTAACTGAGAATTACAGTCAATATTCTGATGCCCTAACTAGAAAAATCAAGTAACTATAAATATAAATCTATATATGCACGCAAACTGAGGGACCTTTTCAACCAGCATTATCTGAGCACCTACGATGTGTATCATGTGCTTGGAGGTGTGCCACATGGTAAGGGCATTCTAGTCTTGGGGAGCTCATTGGTCAGTGGAGAGGCAGGCTGTCCCCAACTGCCTTTGGGATTCAGTGCAGGAAAGACTTGTCAGGGCGCACCGGTGGCCAGAGGGAGGGGTTACTCAGCTCTGTCTGTGGGGGGCCTTGGAAGGCAGCAAACACACAGCTGACTCTTAAGCCACAACTTGATTGGTGAGCTGGGGTTTGCCAGGCACATGAAAGGAGGTNTTTCAGGCATAGGCAATGGAAACAGCAAGATACACTGGGGACATGACAGAGCTAGAGAGGTGACCTGGGAGGGTGTGATGAGGGGCGTGGCAAGCAGGAGACGGGACTGAAACAAAGCCCGGGCCGGATTCTGGGAGGTCTATATACGATGCTTTGGGATTTGGACTTTTCCATTTATCCTTTCATTTATTTATTGCCAAGTTGGTTTGACCTGCTTAATTGTTGCTCTTCTGGGCTTTAATACAGACACAATTTTATCCTGAGGGGTAGAGTTTGTGGAATCATAATCTTCAGGCATCATTAAAACTGATTTCCCATGGTTCATACCAGTAAAAATAAGGTCCCACAGGTACATTCAGACAGTGGAAAGTGGAATATTATTCAGTGTTAAAAAGAAATGAGCTATCAAACCAGGAAAAGACATGGAAGAAACTTAGATACGTATCACTAAGTGAAAGAAGCCAGTCTACATACTATATGATTCCAACTATATGGCATTCTGGAAACGGCAAAGCTATGGAGATAGTAAAAGACCAGTGGTTGCCAAGGGCTGGGAGAGGGAGGGATGAATGGGATACTTAGGGCAGTGAAACTACTCCATATGATACTATAATGATGGACTCATGTCATTACACATTGGTAGAAGCCGACAGAATGTACAACACCAAGAGTGGACCCTAATGTAACCTATGGGCTTTGGCTGGTCATGGTGTGTCAGTGTGAGTTCATCAATTGTAACAGATGTTCTATCTGGTTAGGAGTGTTAATGGGGGAGGCTATGTATGTGTGGCATCAGAGGACATATGGGAAATCTCTATATCTTCCTCTGTACCTAAAAACTGCTCTAAGAAATACACTATATTAATAAAAGACCCCAGCAACTCTGAGCCTCCCACTGCCCCAATGCAGGCACTCAGCCCTAGGCTTGCAAACGTTCCCAGGCAAACTCTTAATTTTTTGTTAATGTTTAGTTTATTTTTGAGAAGGAGGGGGACAAAGAGAGAGAGACACACAGAACCTGAGGCAGGCTCCAGGCTCCGAGCTGTCAACACAGAGCCCGACACGGGCCTTGAACTCACCAACTGCAAGATCATGACTTGGCTGAAGCCGGCACTTAACCGGCTGAGCTACCCAGACAGCCCTCCCAGGCAAATTCTAAGGTTCCCTTCAAGGTGCTTTGTTACCTGTATTATTAGATAACTGCCTCGTCTCCGTCTCCCCAGAACTTTCTTGGTTTTAGCGCTGAAGGTCTTGCAGCCCAGGAAACCCTCAGTGCAGGGCAAACCAGGTGGCAGTCCTAGAGTGGGTTTAGGATATGCCTGACCTTCTCGTGTCTGTCCGCCGGAGCCCCTCCTCAGGCCGCCAAGCCATAGACTACTATCTCAGCCAGACGCCCCTCCAGCTCTGGGCAGCCAACCTTCATCGGGCCCCAGAAAGCACCTTTCCAGCTTCGGGAAAGGAGAAACAGCCCTCCTATGACCGCTCAGTTTCAGGCATGAACACCTCCCCACCGCACACCTGGATTTCTCACAGCCCCACAAAGGAGTAACACAACTTCCCAGAAGGCTTCGGGATAACAGAAGTAAAGCTCAGCTTCGAGAGAAGTCTCAGCTGTCGGCAGAGGCAGCTCCCAGAAGCGCGCCTCCCAGACCTAGCTCCGTTTTCCTGGTGCCTGGCCTTGGCTGCAGGTGGCGGTCGCCAGCTCACACCTGCCGCTAGAAAGTTAGGCAAAACTGCCAGATAGCTCGGGCTGAGAAAGCACTTCTCTGCCCCTCCAGGTCCAGGCCTGCTTCCGAGGCAGG